>NC_140590.1:76151121-76366121 GCF_964204655.1 Triturus cristatus | reverse complement strand
CTCAGTGTAAAAGGACCATCGGGAAGGGGCTGAGAGGCAGGAGTGTACCCGGGCCCCTGGGGGCCCCGGCGGGCGGGCCCCGGGTCTGCATTTCCCCCGTCTCGGGATCGCCAGACCTCACAGGGCTCTGACCCAGCAAACTCGGAGAAAAAGGACCATCGGGAAGGGGCTGAGAGGCAGGAGCGTACCTGGGCCCCTGGGGGCCCCGGTGGGTGGGCCCCGGGTCGGCCTTCCCCATCTCGGGATCGCCGGACCTCACGGAGCTCTGCCCCAGCAAACTCGGAGAAAAAGGACCATCGGGAAAGGGCTGAGAGGCAGGAGCGTACCCGGGCCCCTGGGGGCCCCGGCGGGCGGGCCCCGGGTCTGCCTTCCCCCGTCTCGGGATCGCCAGACCTCACGGGGCTCTGACCCAGCAAACTCGGAGAAAAAGGACCATCGGGAAGGGGCTGAGAGGCAGGAGCGTACCCGGGCCACTGGGGGCCCCGGCGGGCGGGCCCAGGTTCTGCCTTCCCCCGTCTCGGGATCGTCGGACCTCACGGGGCTCTGACCCAGCAAGCTCGGAGAAAAAAGACCATCGGAAAGGGGCTGAGAGGCAGGAGCATACCCGGGCCCCTGGGGGCCCCGGTGGGCGGGCCACGGGTCTGCCTTCCCCGTCTCGGGATCGCCGGACCTCACGGGGCTCTGACCCAGCAAACTCAGAGAAAAAGGACCATCGGGAAGGGGTTGAGAGGCAGGAGTGTACCCGGGCCCCTGGGGGCCCCAGCAGACGGGCCCCGGGTCTGCCTTCCCCCGTCTCGGGATCACCGGACCTCACGGAGCTCTGACCCAGCAAACTTGGAGAAAAAGGACCATCGGGAAGGGGCTGAGAGGCAGGAGCGTACCCGGGCCCCTGGGGGCCCCGGCGGGTGGGCCCCGGGTCTGCCTTCCCCCGTCTCGGGATCGCCGGACCTCACGGAGCTCTGACCCAGCAAACTCAGAGAAAAAGGACCATCGGGAAGGGGCTGAGAGGCAGGAGCGTTCCCGGGCCCCTGGGGGCCCCGGTGGGCGGGCCCCGGTGGGCGGGCCCCGGGTCTGCCTTCCCCGTCTCGGGATCGCCGGACCTCACCGAGCTTTGACCCAGCAAACTCGGAGAAAAAGGACCATCAGGAAGGGGCTGAGAGGCAGGAGCATACCCGGGCCCCTGGGGGCCCCAGCGGGCAGGCCCCATGTCTGCCTTCCCCCGTCTCGGGATCGCCGGACCTCACGGAGCTCTGACCCAGCAAACTCGGGGAAAAAAGGACCATCAGGAAAGGGCTGAGAGGCAGGAGCGTACCCGGGCCCCTGGGGGCCCCGGCGGGCGGGCCCCAGGTCTGCATTTCCCCCGTCTCGGGATCTCCAGACCTCACAGGGCTCTGACCCAGCAAACTCGGAGAAAAAGGACCATCGGGAAGGGGCTGAGAGGCAGGAGCGTACCTGGGCCCCTGGGGGCCCCGGTGGGCGGGCCCCGGGTCGGCCTTCCCCGTCTCGGGATCGCCGGACCTCACGGAGCTCTGACCCAGCAAACTCGGAGAAAAAGGACCATCAGGAAGGGGCTGAGAGGCAGGAGCGTACCCGGGCCCCTGGGGGCCCCAGTGGGTGGGCCGGGGGTCTGCCTTCCCCCGTCTCGGGATCGCCGGACCTCACGGAGCTCTGCCCCAGCAAACTCGTAGAAAAAGGACCATCGGGAAAGGGCTGAGAGGCAGGAGCGTACCCGGGCCCCAAGGGGCCCCGGTGGGCGGGCCCCGGGTCTGCCTTCCCCCGTCTCGGGATCGCCAGACCTCACGGGGCTCTGACCCAGCAAACTCGGAGAAAAAGGACCATCGGGAAGGGGCTGAGAGGCAGGAGCGTACCCGGGCCCCTGGGGGCCCCGGCGGGCGGGCCCAGGGTCTGCCTTCCCCCGTCTCGGGATCGCCGGACCTCACGGGGCTCTGACCCAGCAAGCTCGGAGAAAAAAGACCATCGGAAAGGGGCTGAGAGGCAGGAGCATACCCGGGCCCCTGGGGGCCCCGGTGGGCAGGCCCCGGGTCTGCCTTCCCCGTCTCGGGATCGCCGGACCTCACGGGGCTCTGACCCAGCAAACTCAGAGAAAAAGGACCATCGGGAAGGGGCTGAGAGGCAGGAGTGTACCCGTGCCCCTGGGGGCCCCAGCAGACGGGCCCCGGGTCTGCCTTCCCCCGTCTCGGGATCACCGGACCTCACGGAGGTCTGACCCAGCAAACTCGGAGAAAAAGGTCCATCGGGAAGGGGCTGAGAGGCAGGAGCGTACCCGGGCCCCTGGGGGCCCCGGCGGGTGGGCCCCTGGTCTGCCTTCCCCCGTCTCGGGATCGCCGGACCTCACGGAGCTCTGACCCAGCAAACTCGGAGAAAAAGGACCATCGGGAAGGGGCTGAGAGGCAGGAGCGTACCTGGGCCCCTGGGGGCCCCGGTGGGCGGGCCCCCGGTCGGCCTTCACCGTCTCGGGATCGCCGGACTTCACGGAGCTCTGACCCAGCAAACTCGGAGAAAAGGGACGATCAGGAAGGGGCTGAGAGGCAGGAGCGTACCCGGGCCCCTGGGTGCCCCAGTGGGCGGGCCGGGGGTCTGCCTTCCCGCGTCTCGGGATCGCCGGACCTCACGGAGCTCTGCCCCAGCAAACTCGGAGAAAAAGGACCATCGGGAAAGGGCTGAGAGGCAGGAGCGTACCCGGGCCCCTGGGGGCCCCGGCGGGCGGGCCCCGGGTCTGCCTTCCCCCGTCTCGGGATCGCCAGACCTCACGGGGCTCTGACCCAGCAAACTCGGAGAAAAAGGACCATCGGGAAGGGGCTGAGAGGCAGGAGCGTAACCGGGCCCCTGGGGGCCCCGGCGGGCGGGCCCAGGGTCTGCCTTCCCCCGTCTCGGGATCGCCGGACCTCACGGAGCTTTGACCCAGCAAACTCGGAGAAAAAGGACCATCGGGAAGGGGGCTGAGAGGCAGGTGTGCGTACCCGGGCCCCTGGGGGCCCCGCTTCAGGCGGGCCCAAGTGCTGCCTTCCCCTGTCTCGGGATCCACGGACCTCACGGGGCTCTGACCCAGAAAACTCAGAGAGAAAGGACCATCGGGAAGGGGCTGAGAGGCAGGAGCGTACCCGGGCCCCTGGGGGCCCCAGAGGGCGGGCCCCGGGTCTGCCGTCCCCTGATTCAGAATCGCCAAACCTCACTTTGGTCTGACTGACCCTCTCACTAGTAATCCGGAGGAGAATCACCCTCCTTTCTTGTAATCGTGCGCATGAGGTGACAGAGGGGACCCAAGGCGTGAATGTACCCGACCTCCTGCAGCCTTCGCTGGGATCCGGGAGGCAAATGGACCCTCATCGAGACTTCCAGGCAAGCTCGGCCATCTGGTCAGCCCATAGGAAAGCATTGTGCGCGACCAGATGGCCGAAGGGACGTGCGCGACCAGATGGCCGAAGGGAACTGCACGACCAGATGCCCGAGGGGACAGCCGTGACCAGATGGCCGAGAGGAAAGGGGAATGGGGGCCGCCCTTCCCGGGTCCCCCAGGGGCCCGGCCGGAGCTCCTGAACCCAGACGAGCGAGGGGAGGCTCCCCGGACACAGCGGAACCCCGTCCCGGGCCTTTGGAAGTGCCGCAGGCCGGGGGACGGGGCCCGGGGACGGAGACCTTGACCCGGGGCCCGGCCGGGCCCCTGGACCCAGCTGGGGCCCGCAGGCGCAGCGGAAGCCTCCCCGGGCCCTCCTGACCCTGCCCTGGGCACCCTGCCACACGGCCAGACCCAGGACGGAGCCCGGGGTGGGGCTGCAGGGCTCCGGGGCTGCAGGGCACCGGGGCTGCAGGCCTCCAGGCTTGCAGGGCTCCGGGCCTGCAGGGCTCCAGGGCTCCGGGCTGAAGGGCTCCAGGGCTGCAGGGCTGCAGGGCTGCAGGGCTGCAGGCCTCAGGGGACGCCCGGGGGACCCATGGAGCCCGTCCTGGGCACTTTGCCTCACCGCGGGCTGGAGGAGGAAGCACCGGACGCCCTGGGGAAGTGTCGTCCGGGCTTGGCCCATCTGGTCCCCGCCTGAGAACCGCAATCCCCAGGAGGGGTGTCCCGGCAAACCCTGCCCCTACTAATCCGGAGGAAGGCTACCCACCTTTCTTGTAACCCTCGCGCTCCGAGTGACGGAGGGGACCCTAGGCGCGGACGCGCCCGGCCTCCTGGAGCCCTGGCTGGGATCCGCGAGGCGAATGGACCCTCATCGGGACTTCCAGGCTGGCCCAGCCATCTGGTCGCCCCACTGGAAAGCATTGCGCGCGACCAGATGGCCGAGGGGAGAGGTGCAACCAGATGGATGGGACTGAAAGGACTCCCATCTGTCCAACCCCAAGCCTTCGCGCTAGGGTTCCCGCCTGCCCATGCAGGGCTCCGTGGCTGCAGGGCTCGGGGCCTGCAGGGCTCCGGGGCTGCAGGACTCCGGGGCTGCAGGGCTCCGGGGCTGCAGGGCTCCGGGGCTGCAGGTCTCCAGGGCTGCAGGGCTCCGGGCCTGCAGGGCACCGGGGCTGCAGGGCTCCGGGGCTGCAGGGCTCCGGGCCTGCAGGGCTCCGGGCCTGCAGGGCTCTGGGCCTGCAGGGCTCCAGGGCTCTGGGCTGAAGGGCTCCAGGGCTGCAGGGCTTTGGGGCTGCAGGCCTCGGGGGACGCCCGGGGGACCCATGGAGCCCGTCCTGGGCACTTTGCCTCGCCGCGGGCTGGAGGAGGGAGCACCGGACGCCCCGGGGAAGTGTCGTCCAGGCTTGGCCCATCTGGTCCCCGCCTGAGAACCGCCATTCCCGGGAGGGGTGTCCCGGCATACCCTGCCCCATCTAATCCAGAGGAAGGCTACCCACCTTTCTTGTAACCCTCGCGCTCCGAGTGACAGAGGGGACCCTAGGCGCGGATGCGCCCGGCCTCCTGGAGCCCTGGCTGGGATCCGCGAGGCGAATGGACCCTCATCGGGACTTCCAGGCTGGCCCGGCCATCTGGTCGCCCCATTGGAAAGCATTGCGCGCGACCAGATGGCCAAGGGGAGAGGTGCAACCAGATGGACGGGACTGAAAGGACTCCCATCTGTCCAACCCCGAGCCTTCGTGCTAGGGTTCCCGCCTGCCCACGCAGGGCTCCGTGGCTGCAGGGCTCGGGGGCTGCAGGGCTCCGGGCCTGCAGGGCTCCGGGGCTGCAGGGCTCCGGGGCTGCAGGGCTCCGGGGCTGCAGGGCTCCGGGCCTGCAGGGCTCCAGGGCTGCAGGGCTCCGGGCCTGCAGGGCTCCGGGCCTGCAGGGCTCCGGGGCTGCAGGGCTCCTGGCCTGCAGGGCTCTGGGCCTGCAGGGCTCCAGGCCTGCAGGGCTCCGGGCCTGCAGGGCTCTGGGCCTGCAGGGCTCCAGGGCTCCGGGCTGAAGGGCTGCAGGGCTGCAGGGCTTTGGGGCTGCAGGCCTCGGGGGACGCCCGGGGGACCCATGGAGCCTGTCCTGGGCACTTTGCCTCGCCGCGGGCTGGAGGAGGAAGCACCGGATGCCCCGGGGAAGTGTCGTCCGGGCTTGGCCCATCTGGTCCCCGCCTGAGAACCGCAATCCCCAGGAGGGGTGTCCCGGCATACCCTGCCCCTACTAAACCGGAGGGAGGCTACCCACCTTTCTTGTAACCCTCGCGCTCCGAGTGACGGAGGGGACCCTAGGCGCGGACTCGCCCGGCCTCCTGGAGCCCTGGCTGGGATCCGTGAGGCGAATGGACCCTCATCGGGACTTCCAGGCTGGCCCGGCCATCTGGTCGCCCCATTGGAAAGCATTGCGCGCGACCAGATGGCCGAGGGGAGAGGTGCAACCAGATGGACGGGACTGAAAGGACTCCCATCTGTCCAACCCCGAGCCTTCGCGCTAGGGTTCCTGCCTGCCCACGCAGGGCTCCGTGGCTGCAGGGCTCGGGGGCTGCAGGGCTCCGGGCCTGCAGGGCTCCAGGGCTGCAGGGCTCCGGGCCTGCAGGGCTCCGGGGCTGCAGGGCTCCGGGCCTGCAGGGCTCCGGGCCTGCAGGGCTCCGGGCCTGCAGGGCTCCAGGGCTCCGGGCTGAAGGGCTCCAGGGCTGCAGGGCTGCAGGGCTGCAGGCCTCGGGGGATGCCCGGGGGACCCATGGAGCCCATCCTGGGCACTTTGCCTCGCCGCGGGCTGGAGGAGGAAGCACCGGCCGCCCTGGGGAAGTGTCGTCCGGGCTTGGCCCATCTGGTCCCCGCCTGAGAACCGCAATCCCCAGGAGGGGTGTCCCGCCAAACCCTGCCCCTACTAATCCGGAGGAAGGCTACCCACCTTTCTTGTAACCCTCGCGCTCCGAGTGACGGAGGGGACCCTAGGCGCGGACGCGCCCGGACTCCTGGAGCCCTGGCTGGGATCCGTGAGGCGGATGGACCCTCATCAGGAATTCCAGGCTGGCCCGGCCATCTGGTCGCCCCATTGGAAAGCATTGCGCGCAACCAGATGGCCGAGGGGAGAGGTGCAACCAGATGGACGGGACTGAAAGGACTCCCATCTGTCCAACCCCGAGCCTTCGCGCTAGGGTTCCTGCCTGCCAACGCAGGGCTCCGTGGCTGCAGGGCTCGGGGTCTGCAGGGCTCCGGGGCTGCAGGGCTCCGAGGCTGCAGGGCTCCGGGCCTGCAGGGCTCCAGGGCTGCAGGGCTCTGGGCCTGCAGGGCTCCGGGCCTGCAGGGCTCCGGGGCTGCAGGGCTCCGGGCCTGCAGGGCTCTGGGCCTGCAGGGCTCTGGGCCTGCAGGGCTCCGGGCATGCAGGGCTCCAGGCTGGCAGGGCTCCAGGGCTCCGGGCTGAAGGGCTCCAGGGCTGCAGGGCTTTGGGGCTGCAGGCCTCGGGGGACTCCCGGGGGACCCATGGAGCCCGTCCTGGGCACTTTGCCTCGCCGCGGGCTGGAGGAGGAAGCACTGGACGCCCCGGGGAAGTGTCGTCCGGGCTTGGCCCATCTGGTCCCCGCCTGAGAACCGCAATCCCCAGGAGGGGTGTCCCGGCATACCCTGCCCCTACTAACCTGGAGGAAGGCTACCCACCTTTCTTGTAACCCTCGCGGTCCGAGTGACAGAGGGGACCCTAGGCGCGGACGCGCCCAGCCTTCTGGAGCCCTGACTGGGATCCGCGAGGCGAATGGACCCTCATCGGGACTTCCAGGCTGGCCCGGCCCTCTGGTCGCCCCATTGGAAAGCATTGCGCGCGACCAGATGGCCGAGGGGAGAGGTGCAACTAGATGGACGGGACTGAAAGGACTCCCATCTGTCCAACCCCGAGCCTTCGCGCTAGGGTACCCGCCTGCCCACGCAGGGCTCCGTGGCTGCAGGGCTCGGGGGCTGCAGGGCTCCGGGCCTGCAGGGCTCCGGGGCTGCAGGGCTCCGGGCCTGCAGGGCTCCGGGCCTGCAGGGTTCCAGGGCTGCAGGGCTCCGGGCCTGCAGGGCACCGGGGCTGCAGGGCTCCGGGGCTGCAGGGCTCCGGGCCTGCAGGGCTCTGGGCCTGCAGGGCTCCGGGCCTGCAGGGCTCCGGGCCTGCAGGGCTCCAGGGCTCCAGGGCTCTGGGCTGAAGGGCTCCAGGGCTGCAGGGCTTTGGGTCTGCAGGCCTCGGGGGACGCCCGGGGGACCCATGGAGGCCATCCTGGGCACTTTGCCTCGCCGCGGGCTGGAAGAGGAAGCACCGGACGCCCCGGGGAAGTGTCGTCCGGGCTTGGCCCATCTGGTCCCCGCCTGAGAACCGCCATCCCCGGGAGGGGTGTCCCGGCATACCCTGACCCATCTAATCCGGAGGAAGGCTACCCACCTTTCTTGTAACCCTCGCACTCCGAGTGAAGGAGGGGATCCTAGGTGCGGGTGCGCCCGACATCCTGGAGCCCTGACTGGGATCCGGGAGTCATATGAGCCCTCATCGGGACTTCCAGGCTGGCCCGGACATATGGTCGCCCCATTGGAAAGCATTGCGTGCGACCAGATGGCTGAGGGAAAGGTGTGACCAGATGGCCGGGACCGAAAGGACTCCCATCTGTCCAACCCCGAGCCTTCGCGCTAGGGTACCCGCCTGCCCAAGCAGGGCTCCGTGGCTGCAGGGCTCGGGGGCTGCAGGGCTCGGGGGCTGCAGGGCTCCGGGCCTGCAGGGCTCCAGGGCTGCAGGGTTCCGGGCCTGCAGGACACCGAGGCTGCAGGGCTCCGGGGCTGCAGGGCTCCGGGGCTGCAGGGCTCCGGGCCTGCAGGGCTCTGGGCCTGCAGGGCTCTGGGCCTGCAGGGCTCCGGGCCTGCAGGGCTCTGGGCCTGCAGGGCTCCAGGGCTCTGGTCTGAAGGGCTCCAGGGCTGCAGGGCTTTGGGTCTGCAGGCCTCGGGGGACGCCCGGGGGACCCATGGAGGCCATCCTGGGCACTTTGCCTCGCCGCGGGCTGGAAGAGGAAGCACCGGACGCCCCTGGGAAGTGTCGTCCGGGCTTGGCCCATCTGGTCCCCGCCTGAGAACCGCCATCCCCGGGAGGGGTGTCCCGGCATACCCTGACCCATCTAATCCGGAGGAAGGCTACCCTCCTTTCTTGTAACCCTCACGCTCCGAGTGAAGGAGGGGATCCTAGGTGCGGGTGCGCCCGACCTCCTGGAGCCCTGACTGGGATCCGGGAGTCATATGACCCCTCATCGGGACTTCCAGGCTGGCCCGGACATCTGGTCGCCCCATTGGAAAGCATTGCGTGCGACCAGATGGCCGAGGGAAAGGTGTGACCAGATGGCCGGGACCGAAAGGACTCCCAGCTGCCCACACCGAGCCATAGCGGTAGGGCTCCCGCCTGCCCTTGCAGGGCTCCGGGGCTCTGCACCAGGGTCCCTTGTCCTGGGCAGATGGACACTTGGCAGGCCGCATGACGTGGGATCCCAGGCCCTGTCCAAAAATCAGGAGGCCCGGGGCCGGTCCCTGCTTCTCAACGCAGCCAGGCCGGGGAGATCGGGGAGCCTGCCGAAGCACGAGGGACCCCAGTCCCGGGCACACGGTCCCTCAGGTTGTGCGCTCGTTTTCCACAATTTTTTTTCAAAATTCCGCGAAGAGGCATTCCGCAAATTCCGCCCAGCCCTAGTTTGTAGTGGGAATATTATTTATGTTAGTGTCCAGCGCCTTCCCTGAGTGTGCTGCAGTTTCCCTGTGTTGATATAGTGTTGAGTGGGAATAGTAAAAGAGTAGTTCTTTATTTTGTAGTAAGGTTAATGATACAAATCTATGTTTAAGTAGTAATAGTATGTTATATATGTGTATTAAAAAAATATGCGTTATATACAATGTAAGATAATTATTTTATTGTACATACAGAAAACAACAATTAAAATATAAATTAAATGCAACACAATATTTATATTTGATTTAAGTTTTTATTTTCATTCATGGTGTAAAGCAAATAAATAATATATATTTTGTTTTATTAAACATTTTTATAAATATTGTGATAAAGTGAAATAATAACATTTGTTTTTTCGCTTACATTGCATATTTAGACATATAGGTGCCGATTCCGATCCATTAAAAAAAATTACCGTACGACTCGTATCCGTATTTTTTTATGTACGAGTCGTACAAGTCCCATACAAACGGCGAAGTACGATTCGTACAGTAAAAATACATACGAATTACATCGGGAAAAGTCTACGACACTTCCCTGGACAGTTTTACCTACGAATCGTAAAACTGAAGTCCGAGGGCACAAGTCCGATCCGTACCGGCGTCCCGAATACACAAGCGTATGGAAAACGTCCCGTACGGAGCGAACTTTGTACGACCCCTACCCTGGGTACACTTGGGCCCGGGGTACGAGTCATACAGCCCCCCTACCCCACCCGCGCACATCCGCGCCGTACCCCCCACCCCAGCACCTGCATATGTACGCGCCGTACCCCAGCACCCGCGTATGTATGTACACGCCGTACCCCCACCCCAGCACCTGCGCATGTTTGTGCCATACCCCCCACCCCAGCACCCGGTATGTATGTGTTGTACCCCAGCACCCACGTATGTACGTGCCGTACCCCCACCCCAGCACCCGTGTATGTACACGCTGTACCCCAGCACCCGCGCATGTACGCGCCGTACCCCAGCACACGTGTATGTAAGCGCCGTTCCTCCCACCCAAGCACCCGCATATGTACGCCCCGTACCCCCACCCCAGCACATGCGTATGTACACATTGTACCCCAGCACCCGTGTATGTACGCGCCGTATCCCCCCACCCCAGCACCCGTGCATGTACGCGCCGTACCCCAGCACACGTGTATGTAAGCGCTGTGCCCCCCACCCCAGCACCCGCGTATGTACGCCCCGTAGCCCCACCCCAGCCCCGTACGTGGACACACCGTACCCCAACACCTTACCCCAGCATCGCGTATGTACGAATCGTACAACACCATTGCATATGTGATAACTGTACAACAACATAGCTATGGACGCCCCTTACATACGCAAAAACGACTCATACTGAACCAGGAACAGGAAATGTCAAACTATGCCTGAGTGTTGAACTAACTCCAGCCATCCATACCCTGGAATCTGAGTCTGGTACAGGACACACATGGGTCACAATGTATCATACAATACAGACATGGAGCACAATGCTCACCTGTGATGGCCTCAAGTTGCTGAGGGGGGGCATGCAATACTGTGCGGACAGACCAATTGGGAAGAGTATCATGAAGGCGTAGAGGTCATGGCTCATGTGGATGTTGCCGGGGAGGGAGTAGCAGGTATATCTTGCCAGGTGTGAGAACTATGTCCTGCATGCTGGAGTATGGTGGATGTGAAGAATGGTGGCCAGGGCAAGGTTGGATGCATGGAGTTGGCACAACGGGGTCTTGGATGACAGACGGCCAAGGTTGGTTTGGGGTTGTGGCCTGCCTCCTGAGTGTGGGTGAAGAGTCTGAAGGTCATCCTGCAGCACACAGTGATCCATTGCAGCTATCTCTGGTGGACAGTGATGTGGCAGGGGCGCGGGATGTTGAAGCTGAGGTGTGCACATGAAGCCTGGATGTGGACAAGTTTCCCGGGAGTTTGGATGTACTTGCTCCGTAGAGGGCAGGGCAGTAGTTGACACGGCTGGTGTTGTGCGCCTGGGGGATGGTCTGTCTTTCCTTGGAGTGGATCTATCTGTGGATCATGTGCATCATGCAGAGGGTGTTGCACCATGAGGCACAGATGCTGGTGATTAGCATGGCAAATGTGAGTGACAAATCCATGATGCACACCATCTTGTGTGCGTGGGCACTGGGTGCATGTGCAGGGCTCTTGCGGGTGGGACACAAGCAGTTGAGCCAGCTGTAAGGGGACAATCCTCAGATTATTACCTCAGTCCTGTACAAGTCCAGCCTCAGGTGGCTGATGTTCAGCCATTCATCAATGGATCTCATGCCTTCTTGGATGTTGGAACTGGCAATGGCTGCTTCTTTGGTGAGGGTGAGGAGCACCAGGCTGTCAATAGCATACAAGCTGATGATGAGATGCTGTGCGCCTGTGATGCCAGAGAGGGGGACCTGGACACATTGAAGATTGACACGCTGAGAGATGATACCTGGGCCATGTGCCAGATGATGCCACTATACTACATGCTGAAGGCTTGAATCCCACTCCCATGGCCTTGCTGGTGTACGGAGCCGGTGGGGAGTAGGAGGGACATGACCTGGTTGGTGTGACAGGGCCTGGAAGGTGGGGCAGCGCTGTGTAGGCAGTTGGAGTTGCACACTCATCATGCAAAGGTGTTGTGTGTGCCCCTAGGGTATGCCTGAGAGTAGGCGGTAGCTTTTCGGATGGACAATGCTTGGAGGGTGGCTGCAACATCAGACTGTAGTGTGATGTGGGTCATGCAAGGGCATGAGGGTCGTTCAATGTGCACGTTGCATGCGCTGACGGTCCAGCCTTTGGCAGCGCGTGGCTGCAACAGTGGCACAGACAAGATGATGACAGTCAAATGAATCGGTGGAGGGAGGAAGGGAGGAGCATCTTTGAGGTGTGTGTGTTGCCGAATCCGGAAACTTTGTGGGCCCTTGCTGCAGGGGCCGCAGCAGCAGGAGGCATGTCCTGGAAACTATGCCACAAGTTGCACACAAAGACAAGGATGTCAGAAAGGACAACTGCAACAGGTGTATGTAAAGGAAGGAGTGTCCGGTTTTCCATGGCACACCCAGAGATAATGGATGCACAATCACCTAAGATGACTGACAAAGGATCAGGAAACTGAAGGCCGAGCTGCGCACAGGATACACACCCTCAGCAGGTGTTGACGGCCCGTTGTGGTGACCAACATGCCCAGATACATACACAACCATGGACATCATGCACAATAGAGATTCTAATCCCTGAAGAACTGCATGCATGTTGCTAAACTACACATAGACTCATATGCACAATCTTTGACAACTATGCCAGAGATGCCGCATGCAAAGTGGCAAGAGACCTGCATTGACAGAGATGAGGCACCTTGGAGGGTGAGGAACACCTTTATTACTCAGGTTCACACCTAGGGAAATGCATCAATATGAACAGACTCACAGGTCATTTGGCTGAACATGTGGGACCTACACTGGACACCCCCTTCACAACACAGATGCTGTAAATCCATTGAACTGGCACACAAGTGAAGGGCGTGAGCCAAACACCCCCTGCTGCACACGGAGGGGCTGCAATTCCCCATTGATCCTCTCATGGGGATGTCCCACACTATGTCCACCCGTAGCATCCCGTATGTTTCAGAGGGAAGTTGTACACACATTGATGCCTTCATCAGAATCCACAGTCCCATTACAGATGACTGTTACGAAGGGTGACTATCAATTCATGGGAGTCATGCAACATGTCATGTGCCCCATGGTGAGTCGACATGTATGTATAGTAACACAACATGCACAGGAGCAGTGCCCACACATTCCAAACACCTACCAACACCAAAATGCCTTGCAGCAATCCTTAACCAAAAAGACTTTTCACCATGTCCGTGCATGGGACGCTGATTCAGCACAGGTTGCAATACTCATGAGGAATAGCGGGAGGCCAAGGATGACACGAGCAGACAGCATGCGCAACAAACTGGGGATGACAGACACACAAGAAGTCAGGGAAAAGATTGTCATCCGCATGCATGGTCATTTACTCTACAGGAATACGTGTGTCACCATGCTATTTTAAAATTGAGTGTCTAAGCTAAAATGTGTGGAAGGGCATCATCACTCGAGTGACACATCTGAACACACCTCTAAGTCACTTAGCATACAGTCAGCTGGACACACACATTGCAACACATGCCACACAATGCTCCAAGCGTGCACACTCAGACCCATGGACTCACCATTATGAGAAGAAGTTGCGTATGAGCTGACTCCGGATGTCATCCTCCACCTCCTCCTCATCCTCACTTGCCTCGTGACCAAGCCCTTCATCCTCCACAGGTGGATGTTCCTGCTCATCCGGATCCAGGATGAGTGGCACAGCCTTCTCCACTGCCATGTTGTGCAGCATGCTGAACATGAGGAAGATTTTGCAGACCTTCACTGGTAAATATGGGAGGGACCCGCATGTCTTCTGAAGGCACCGGAATCGGCTCTTCAGGAGGCCAAACGTCCTCTCGATCACTCGCCTGGTCTGCCCATGTGCGTTGTTGTAACAGTGATCTGCAGCTGTTCTGGGGTTGCGGAGAGGCGTCATCAGCCATGGCATGTTGGGATAGCCAGAGTCTCCTACATGGAAACATCATGTAAAGAAGTGGGTCAGGAGATGCCGTAAGATACAAAGATAGCGCTAAACAAAGGACAAACAGAGTATACCCACCAACAAGACATGCTCATTCGTTGTGCAGCCGCAGCATCATTTCTGGCACC
Source organism: Triturus cristatus (assembly GCF_964204655.1). NCBI lineage: Eukaryota > Metazoa > Chordata > Amphibia > Caudata > Salamandridae > Triturus > Triturus cristatus. The sequence continues at coordinate 76,352,268 of NC_140590.1, read as the reverse complement.
CTGCTACGCCTCATGATGTAGGCATCGTGTGCTGACCCTGGAAAACGTGCACAGACATGGGAAATCAGCATGTTAGCAAGACACACCACAAGGGCATTTATAGAGTGGTAATGTTTACGGTTGCGATAGGCGACCTCCTGTGCCTGTGGTGGTACCAAAGCCACATGTGTCCCATCAATAGACCCAATTACATGAGGCATCCCTCCCAGGGCATAGAACTCACCCTTGACACCTGTCAACTGCTCACGAGTCGGAAAATGGATGAATTCATCCAGGTGCTCCAACATGGCTTCTAAAACATCATGCAGGACACGGCTGAACATGGTCTGTAACAGGTCACCCACATCAGCTATGGTGAATTGAAACGTACCGGTGGCAAAAAAATGTAGGGCTGCCATCACCTTCATCTTGGGGGTCAACGCAGTAGGATACCTGTGTCGCGGTTGGAGGTGTGGTTCCAGCTTTGCGGTCAAGTTCTCAATCAACTGTTGCGAGAAGCGGTAACGTCTTATGCAGTCACGTTCCCTCATGGCACCCAAGTCTGGCATTGGTCAGGGGAGAGGCGGTGCCCTGCAGAAAATTGGAAGGAATAACGAAGAGTGAGTACATAACAACATCAATGTCAATGAACTGAGCACATGCTCAACTGCTACTACACATCTGCTAAATACAGAGTCTGGTATGTGCAATACATCCAGGACACGTATGCCACCCAGGTGATACTCCTAAGAAAAGCCAGCTACACCCGTTGATTGTCAAGTTCTACATGAAATGCCCCGAAACTAGCTGTGGGCCAGTGTAAGTGAATAGCCAGAGACATCACAGGAGTGACATACATCCACATATCTGCATTTGAAGGATGTCATCTCATACAGACAGCTGGCAGCAAGCTAGATGACCAGGTCACATGTCATTGAAAATGTACAAATCACACACATTGCGATGAAGGGGTACACATGAAAAACGAAAACACAGACATGGATACGGCGCAGATATGTCCTCATGTCAAAAAATCATCTTCGAAGCATCCAGACACACGTAACGTGTGAATCCACATGTGGCATGGTGTGCGTATATGTGTGCTATCAGCCCATCTACACACAGACACATGTTGGATGCAGCAACAGCAGATGCAGTTGATGGAACACCAACAGCAAGCTCATGGGAACACATGACACACACAGGACATAGTGACATCGGGGTACGCTGGTACTTAGATGTCAGGTGTTAGTGTCCCTGTCCCTGGCATCAGGGGACAGTTGCGGGTGTTGGTGACTGTGCCATACCAGTGATGCAGTGCTTGACACATTAGTACTACATGCACACATGTGCAAAGTGTGAAGGGGAAGGGGAAGTGTGCCACATACTGCCCCATCACACATGACATGTGTACACAGGTCATCACACATCTATTGTACTAAAACATGAGGAGACATGTGCCATATCATTGCCTAACAAACCTAGGCCCTGCACATGGACTGCAATGACAATAACTTGATATACAGCCGTGCACAAGTCTGACACCTCTATTCCTTTCGTGTGTGCTTCCTATCACCAGTGTAAGCTGTGAAACGCCCCGTACACACGCTCTGAGGGCGTGTGAACGGTCCGTATCATTATATTGGTGTTGCCGCCGGAGTTCGGGTTTGTGTACGGACTGTACGAACGTACGTCTACTACCAGTGTGTACACGTACGTGTACTGCGGTCGTACACGTAAGTGTACGACCAGTGTGTACACATACGTGTACACACTGGTCGTACAAGTACGTGTATGACCGTAGTACACGTACGTGTACACACTGGTCGTACACGTACGTGTCAAACGCACTGTGCAACTGGTGCCGTAGGGGTACGTGTGAAACGCACCGTACCTCTGTGTGGATTTCTAAATTACATAGGGACACATGAGGGACAAGTATTAGGGCCTAAATGCATGCTGGTTGTCATGGATACCGAGTTTCCAGTTCAAATTTTTCCATCAGGTGGCCTGTAAAAGTCAGTTGGCAACTAAATACATTGTTGCAAAGTGGTTGTTGACTTCACATGATGCTCAAATTTTGAAGCATGCAAAGGCACTCACTGGTGAATGTTTAAAGGGATTGGAGGAAATGTAGGATGCAAATGAGTCTGACCAATCACTCTGTACTCCTGTAAATGAAACAGCCCAGCAAGGCAGATATAAGTCAGCCAGAACCCATGAGAGGGCACTTGCCTGCACAACCTTTCAGTCGAACCCACTGCTGCTGCCTGTGCTTCCTCTGGCACCATGTCAAGGTCTGTGGAGAGGGCCCAGCCTTTCACAGAAGAGGAGAGTGAGGCATTGCTAGATGTTATCCTCCCACAGTACCCCAGCCTGTATGGGAGACCAGGAGAGCAGGTGAGTGCTGACTCCACTACCTTTGACTGTGCACCTTTTTTGTGACTGTCACTTCTGGCATTTTGTCCAGGTGTGACAGACATGAATGTTGTTTAGAGTGGGTCCCAGGGGTGGGAATGGCTTATGTCTCTCATGCGGAGCATGATGTAGTTCATGTGTGCACTCCTCACTTGCATTGTGCTTACTGTGACATTCACTGCATAGTGCATGGCACATTCAGCCTGCCCAATCCTTTGGGCCATTTTTGTTCTATAGTCCTGAGGTGATTCAGTGGCCCCCCGGTGTGACAGGTGACTGTACCCACAGATGTGTGTGAGTTGATTGGAGCTGTGGTGAGAGTGGTGAGAGTGTCCAAATGATGTGTACGCCCCCTGGACATTGATGTGTGTGAATATTCCTTGTCATGTGGCTAAGTGTCTATGTGGAGTGCTGTACGACAGCTGCATGGAGGAGGCAACAGCTCCACCCATCTGATGTGAGAAGTAAGCCGTGCGGAGTGTCTGACTTGCTGAGCTAGCACCACACCTGTGACACCACACAGGCAAGTGGCACATGTGCAGAGTGAGGTTTGTATCCGCTGTTGCCAATGGCAGGTGATTGATCTGTGCCTGTGTGTGTCTGTGTACTCTGCTGAGGTTGTGTCAGTGGCCTGGGGCATGTGACTGCTTGGAACGTGCTGTCCATCAGCCTGGTGTTGCATGTGATGCACAGTGTGTGCCATGATCAGGGAGTGTGTTGCACCCCTCATGCCACCTGTGTACTTCAATGCCATGTAGTGCATTGGGGCTTCCACAGAGGCTAATGTCCCTATGACAAAGGTGCTATTTGTTGCCAGCATACTATGCCCAATTCAACATATCAAAGATGTTCAAATGTGTGTCTCGGTGACATGGAGCAGGTGTAGTGATGTTGTCTCACTTTGTCATCCTCTCAGGTAACTGCCTACGAGAAGGGGAAGATCTGGAAGTGGGCCGTCAGGGCCGTCAGCTTGGTTGAGGGTCGCAGTCGGCACCTAGCACAAGTGAGGAAACGCTGGCAGGACATCCGATGCTGGACCCGGAGGATCACCCGGGTCCAGATGAAGGACTCACCTCCATGCAAGCACGGCGGGCGACGACCCCTGACCCACCAGATGAAGCGTGTCCTGGCGGTGGTCTTCCCTGACTTGGATAGGCGGTTACAGGAGTTGCAGCAGCAGGAAGGGGGTAGGAACATGTGTGTTTGTTGTGCGTCACCAGCTTTTGGAAGTGCTCAGTCGCCTGGATACACTGCGAGGGTTAATATGTGCAGTGCATATCCTGTTCCCCAAAGTCAACCGGTGCTGTTCTTCCTCCCTTCCCCTCCTTGACATGTGTTCCCTGGTCTGTGTGTAATCACTATTGCACATCGTCATCTAGGCTGCCAGTTAGTCCAAGTGCACATTGCTTTCTGCATCATGTGGGGGGGGGGGTCTGAGACATGTGTTGTTACCTTGCCTGTGCCCTGTCCTGTTCAGTCATTTGGGGGTCCATATTAGTTGGCACTGATGCTGAGTCTCAACATAGGAGTGTGAGTTTTCAAATGAACAGACTTGCAGCATGCATGACCGATGTTGTGGCCTCAGACATGATGTGCATGAGTGGGAGATATGCATAGTGCCGGGACGGTTGCTCATGTTACAGTCAGATCATTCAAGGACCATGAAGCAGTGTGCCCACTACAGTCCCCTAAGACACCCTTGCCTCGGAATCATGTGTGTCATCTAACACTGTGCCCATTCTCTGTGTGTTCAGCATAGGCTGGCCTCTGTGGCATTGTTCCCTGGCCTCATTTGTATTTATCTAAAGTGTGCTACATGTGCCCATTGTACAGGCTGACCCCATTTGGCTTGTGCATCCTCACACTGGGCAGTGCCTGTGTGTCTATGTACAACCATCTGTTGATGGTTGTTTGTCACAAATATGTGTTGGCAGCCTCACGAGGTGATGTGGAGTACATTTAGGAATTCTTGATGCACATTGTAGTAAACCCAGATTAAGAGGTGTAAGTTCTTGATCGGTCTCAATCACATTGTCTCAGGTATGGGGGGTTTGTGCGGGCAAGGCCTACATGTCCAAACCTTATGTCTCCTTGCCAGGTCTGACCTGTGTGTGATAATTGTCTGGACAGACACTCAACATGCAGTGACCCAGTCATGTTGTGCAGGGTTTAATGTTTGTGCTTTGCAGCATGTGTCAAAAGTTTAAATACATGGTTCATGCTCATCCATTTTTGCCACTAGTGTGTGGTCGTGATGCTACGTAGTTTGGTCTGTGTGTGCTGACATCTGTGTGGACATTCTTGGTTCCCATGAGGGTGTCTCCTCAGTGCAGGGGCTCCTTATCCCAACACAATTGCAGGCACATTAGCCAATGCATTGTCCTGTGCTTGGACATGTGTGCCACTCCACATGACAGGCAGTGGGTCAGATGTGTTGCCAACTGTGTCATCATGGTACGGATGGCCATGTGACAGGTGGCATGATTCAAGTTGTTAGTCAAGAAGTTTTGTACCTTGGCCCTCACTACACTTGTCAACATCTCTCAATGTTTCATATAAGGGTGGGCGTAGTTCGCGAAGTAGCACTTCGCGAAGCTACGCAAAGTGAAGTTTGCACTACGCGAGCTACGCGTAGCACTTCGCGAACTGCGTAGTAACATGTTCGCACTGTGCAAGATGTTGTTTTCAATGATTGCACAGTGCGGACAAGCAACCGGCACTGTGCAATCATTGAAAATGGCATCTTGCACAGTGCGAGCTGTAGTTTTCTGCTGCTCGAGTAGATTTTTACTCGAGCGGCAGCTTTCTCAACGCGAACTGGTTGTTTCTCACCGCGAGCAGTCGCGAGCATACGTGACCCCTCGCAATGAGAAACCTCGCGTTGGGAATCTCGCCGGGAGGTTTATTTTCCATGCTCGCGATCGCCAACTTGATGTTGCTGATCGCGAACAAGGAAAAAGTCTCGCCGGGATGTAATTTTGCTTGCTCGCGGTCGCCAACTTGACGTTGAGGACCGCGAGCAAGCAAAAAATGACCGCAGCACTACGCAAAACTACGCTACGCGTATTCGCACTGTGCTACGTGCAGTTCGCGTAGTGCGAAGTATCGCGAACTTTGCAAACTACGCGAGCGTAGCGTAGTGCTTCGCCCAGGCCTAGTTTCATATGCTTGACTTTGATGTTTTGTTGTGAAGGACAATAATTTGCCTGCATGATAGATGTCTCCCAAGGAAGTGCAAAAGAAAGTACCTTTACACTTTCCGGGGACACACAGGCACATTTTAAAGAAAGGCACAGTTCGATTACCACTTGTTTTCTGATTATACATATCCATGTTCCCACAGTGTGTTTGCATTTGGGTAAGTCCTTGGTTGTTGCTGATACCAACTTACGAGTGTCAAGTCATCCAGACCACCGTGGTGCCATGTATATGTACTTACTGATACCCCATTTCTTCTTTACAGTGGCTTATTTGAATTCGGATGGCAGCTCATACAATGACTGTGTAAATATAGTTTTGTGTGCACCTCCTTGTGTGACTTCTGTTATACAGGCACATGTGTGTTCTGTTCACAAAGTGGCACATTCACACATTCTAAACATGTACATTGTGTAAAGTGTTGTGAGTCCCAAGGGATCACAATGTTTTTCGTTTGGGTTTCCAAAGTACTCACAGGTCTCTGAGTGTGGGGACACCTTCAGCATTGAGGTCTGTTATTTGGCCTTGGGTGCACCAATACTGTTTCATTCACAGTGAACAAGAGGTGGCTTGCCTTCATAGTCTTGCTGTGCTCAACTTTTCCCAGACACTAGCTTCTCAGTATAATTCAATATCAAGTTATTTGCTGTTGTGTCATAATCTCCATTGTTTCCAATTGGCATGGTGGGTCAACCAACTGGGGAGTGCAGGGTTACATATGTGCGGAGTATTCTAGATGATACTCATGATGCATTTCCAGATATGCACTGTGACATTTTTTGTTTGGACGCATGTGTCAGATGTATACAGGTGACTGATTATTTTCTGCATCTTCACCTTGCCCACAGCATCATCAGAGGACACCGAGGGAGACACCTGCACGGACCTGGAGGAGGGATCCAGCACCGCTGCCACCACTGCTGGCGAGTCTGCGGGAGCAAGTGGCACAGAGGGCGAGGGGAGTCAGGCGGAGGACCTGTCTAGTGGCAACACTGACTACGACACTGACGGGTCCGAGGCTGAACTCCTCGAGGGGGCGAAGGCTGCTACAACACCTGGCAGCAGCACTACATCTGTCACCGCCCCCTCCATTCCCATCACCGCCCTCCCAGTTGCTCCAGTCCCTTCTGTCCGTGCAAGGCACCACCGTGTCTCCTTCGTGCCAGGCACTGCACCCCCTGCACCTGTCCCCCCTGCTGCCCTCACTGTAGAGTCTGTGGACATTCTGCAGCAGTTGCAGGTTGGCCAGACATCGATGCTGAATGTCCTCCATGGCCACACCAGACTGATGACACAGATGGTGTCGTACATGGAGGGCATGTCATCAGCGATGTCTGACCAACGGATGCTGCTGAAGTCCATGGACTCTTCACTGACGGCAGCAGTGAGTCTCCTGCAGCGCTTCATCCCCCCTACCCCTGCACCATCCACACTTCCCACTCCCATGCCTGTCCCAAGCACACCCAGACATTCCCAAACACTCACCCCACCAGACACAGGCAGCACACCAACACGTAAGGGCAAGCGCACACCTCCTCGCACTCACACTCAGGGGGATGAAGGCACACCCACTGGGTCTGGGGCACACAGGCATACACGCAGCCACAGTCCGAGTCCGCATGCCGCACTACCCAGTCCCTCCAATGGCACTCCCCTCGGCTCCCCTACCACACAATCTGACAAGGAGGCCTACTTGGCTGTGCTGGGCCTCAGCCCCTCTGGCTCACCAGCCCGCAAACGGGAATGGCACTCCACGGGTAGGGGAGTTGAGTCCCCCCCCTCCCCCAGTAGCACTGCACCCCATCCCTCTGACCCCCCCCTCCTTTGAACCTGTGGTTTCTTCGGGTGCAGGGGATACGCTATATGACCTGGCAGCAGTGTGCAGCACCAAGCTCACCTCCACCTTTGGCGCTGCCCTGCCCCCTGTGGTGGAGGCATCCGTCCCTGCACCCACCACACCTACCCTTACACCTCCTGTCCCTGCGGTGCCTGGTCCTTCCCCACATGATGCCCCCCCCCCAGTCGACCAACCTGAGGGTTCTAATGTGCAGGCAAGCTAGGGGAAGCGCGTGGCCATGTGTACCCCCCAAGGACTTCTGATCTGGACTGTCCATGTACCTTTGTAAATAGTGTCCTTTTATAATTTTGCTTTTAATGCTGAATAAAGCATTTTCTTTTCACTTTGAACACTATTGCATTTCAGGTATTGATGTGGGTGCTGATGCTCCAGGAGTTGGGGTTGTGGTAATGTGTTATGTTTCAGGGAAATGTTGTAGTCTAATGCTCATGGGGTGGACCATGGTATCTGCGTGCCATCACAAGGTCTCTGCAAAGAATCTTTGGTCGTGTGTGCTATTTGTGTTTGGAGACATTGTCCCAAGGAGTGTTCCTTCCTCTGTGGCACCTGACATCTTCCCTGCAGGGAGTTGCACAATTGTTGTGCTGACCTCTGTCTACATTTCCTTTGTTGGTGACGGATCCCTTCAACTATGGCCATGTCTGCTCAGCAATGTCTCCGGCTGCATCGTCTGTGCCATCCTTGCTAGTCACTGTACTTGTGTATTGAGTATGTTGTAATGCCTTAATGGTGAAATTCTCCATTTTCCACACTATGCATGTGTGTTATCCCTGCCTAGCACACAATTGGTACTTGTTCTGCAGGGTATTTGTGTACCTGACTGACAATTGTGGGCATTGTATCTGTGGGAACTCCACCCTATTCCTTCCATGAGAGGCAACATCTTGGTGGCTGTCCCAGCACCTGTACATTCCTATCAGTCCTGGGATGTGCGTGACAGTGTGTGTTCCCTTTGGCTCTCTTAGTTTAGTAGGCATTGACATGACTATACAGTCTTGTGGCATGATCGCTGTGTTTGTATTGTGCTGCATCCGCCAGGGGTGGGTATGCATGTGTCATTTGTCCTCCCACCCACATGTGGTGTGTCATGCAGTGGGGGAAAGACATCCATCCTCATGGGAGTGGGACACTGCTGTCAGTGATGTGTTGTTATGGCACTATCAACATAGTCGAACATTAGGGATGCGTACATACACCCATGGAGTTGTGGTCATCTGATCATGATGTACACACCCCCATGTCTCTGTCCACTGCTGGTATTCCTCTGCACCCACCCCTCACATGTCTCTGTCCACTGCTGGGAGTGATAGGCACCCACCCCCATGTCTCTGTCCACTGCTGGGAGTGATAGGCACCCACCCCTCACATGTCTCTGTCCACTGCTGGTATTCCTCTGCACCCACCCCTCACATGTCTCTGTCCACTGCTGGTATTCCTCTGCACCCACCCCTCACATGTCTCTGTCCACTGCAGGGAGTGATAGGCACCCACCCCCATGTCTCTGTCCACTGCTGGGAGTGATAGGCACCCACCATTCACATGTCTCTGTCCACTGCTGGTATTCCTCTGTACCCACCCCTCACATGTCTCTGTCCACTACTGGTATTCCTCTGCACCCACCCCTCACATGTCTCTGTCCACTGCTGGGAGTGATAGGCACCCACCCCCATGTCTCTGTCCACTGCTGGGAGTGATAGGCACCCACCCCTCGCATGTCTCTGTCCACTGCTGGTATTCCTCTGCACCCACCCCTCACATGTCTCTGTCCACTGCTGGTATTCCTCTGCACCCACCCCTCACATGTCTCTGTCCACTGCTGGGAGTGATAGGCACCCACCCCTCACATGTCTCTGTCCACTGCCGGTATTCCTCTGCACCCACCCCTCACATATCTCTGTCCACTGCTGGGAGTGATAGGCACCCACACCTCACATGTCTTTGTCCACTGCTGGGACTCCTAGGCAGACAGCACCCTTGGTGCTGTACACTGCTGTCCTGGCCATGAACACACCCCAATATACTGGTTATATGCTGCACCAGGCCCTAAGCCAACATTCGTGGCGTGTGTACGCCTTGTATCACAAATGTACTGGTGCCCTAGGGATACGGGTGATGCGGTTCAAACCCCCGCATTCATAGGTTGGGTACGGTCCGGACCACGCGTACCCCTACATCACCACTACAATGGTGGTACGCGCCGTACCCATGCCCTCAGAGCATGTGTACGGCCCATACCACGCGTACCCCTACATCACTACTGCAATGGTGGTACGGGCCGTACCCACACCCTCAAAGCGTGGGTACAGGCCGTACCACCATTGTAGTGGTGATGTAGGGGTACATGTGGTACAGGCCGTACACACGCTCTGAGGGCGTGGGTACGGCGCGTACACCTACATCACCACTGCAATGGTGGTACGGGCCGTACCCACGCCCTCAAAGTGTGGGCACGGGCCGTACCACCATTGTAGTGGTGATGTAGGGGTACGTGTGGTACGGGCCGTACACATGCTCTGAGGGCGTGGGTACGGCCCGTACCACGTGTACCTGTACATCACCACTACAATGGTGGTACGGGCCGTACCCATGCCCTCAAAGCATGTGTACGGCCCGTACCAGGCGTACCCCTACATCACCACTACAATGGTGGTACGGGCCGTACCCATGCCCTCAAAGCATGTGTACGGCCCGTACCACGCGTACCCCTACATCACCACTACAATGGTGGTACGGGCCTACAGCGTGGGTACGGGCCGTACCACCATTGTAGTGGTGATGTAGGGGTATGCGTGGTACACACGCTTTGAGGGCGTGGGCACGGCCCGTACCACCATTGTAGTGGTTATGTAGGGGTACGCGTGGTACGGGCCGTACACATGCTCTGAGGGCGTGGGTACGGCCCGTACCACCATTGTGGAGGTGACAGGTACGCGTACGCGGGGATTGGTGGACACGCCCCCTGAAGTGACCAGACCCTGGAGGTAATGTATGTACAGTATATGGTATTTTATTTTTAAAATTAGGTAGAGGTTATGTCTCCTGCCCCTCGCCCCCCCTTTGCCCCTGGGTGTTGTGCTGACCTTCTGCGGTGTGCGCGGCGGTTTTGGTGCACCAGGTCGTAGGCTAGGAGGGCCGGGATGACACGTAGGATGGGGTCCATGGCTGTCAGTCGCGTACCGCTGCTCCTTCTTCGCGTCGTCCTCAATTTCCCGGGAGTTTTTGGCTGCCGTAAAAAATGAGCCGTGCGGAGTGACGTAGGCACGAATCATACTTGCTGGTCCGTAAAACGCTGCCTGACTCCGTCCGGACTTCACGTACACTATGTCCCGGATCGGAATTGTGGGTATTTTTTATCCGCACGTAGTTTTTTACGATTCGTACGGAAATGGCATTTCTGTACGCATCGTACTTGCTGGTTTGTAAGGAGGATTTCTCGGGTACGAGTCGTACGGAGAATACGCTCCGTATGACCATTCGTACCCGGGTTGTATCCGATCGGAATCGGCACCATAGTATAGTCAGCATTCAACAATTGTATCCTTTTTATAATTTGGAACTTGGTAAATATGTACATTATTTACAAATAAAAGATGTAGTTGTTCAATGGTTTTTATAAAAAAATGTATAACATAGTTTTTGGGTCACAGTTATGGAATATTTATTAACATTTTAACTATGCATTACATAATTACATAGAGTATACCTTTGTAATAACATCATTTTTTCACAATTTTAAAGTTGTAAATACAAATATAATTATTAAGGTAAGAAAACTATTTTTTTACATTTTCACATTCTTTCTCATTATTAGCAGGCATTTAATGTATTTTTAAACCATATTGGTAAGTTAACATATTTTATTTTAATGTATAATAATACACATTATTTATTTTCTAATATTTAGTATTATACATTTTTAAACAGTAAAGAAAAACATAGTACATTAGTCATATTAATTATTATTTTTTAAACATTTTTTTATTTAATTTTTAATGAACATGGACTTTAATGTAAAAATGTATTTTTATTATTTCATTGAGGTAGCCATTTTCTAAACTATGGGGTCTATTAGGATGGCGGTCAGAAAATCTCCCCGACCGCCATGGTAGCGAGAAAAGACTGCCTGCAAGGACCGCGGCATAACCGCCGGTCCAATTAAGATGATCCGCAGTCGAAATCCGTCCGCGGCGGTCGGATTCTGGTGCTTAACATTGCGGCGATGCTGCTGCCAGCAGCACTGCCACGATGAGAAAAGGAGCATGTCACTGCACTGCGTGGCAGGCACTGCACAGTGCCTCTCACCTGGTACAGGGACATGTAGGGGGGTACCCAGTGCACCCACACACACCTCAACACATTGGAGGCCCACAATGGGCCCCCAGAGACATCCTCCGCATGCCTTTCCATGGCGGTTCCACCACCGCGGAAATGCTGGCTACCGCTGGCATCATAATCATGCTGGCGGAGCCTGGCCCTGCCCCGGCATCATTGTAGCAGTCCAGTTCCGCCCGCTAGGCATGCGTGCGGACTAGTACCGGCGAAAAAGTGGCAGGCGGAGATTCTCACCGCCACAGTCGTCACCGCCATGCTAATGGGATCGGCGGTTTTCAGGGTTGCGATTGTGAGTGGATGTCTCCCAGTTCGGCGTTTGCTACCGCCGGCCCTTTATTTTTTGGGTTTTCCCTGGGCGTTTCTTTTTTTTTAATTACATTTTTCCGGTTTTTAATGGATTGGAGTCTACTGATATGTTGTCGCTGGATTATATTTTTTACAGTTGTATTTTTCCATTTTTGGGGAGACTTTTAGGTATGTTTTGGGATTTTTAATTTATTTATGGCACTTTGGATTCAATTCTTCAGCTACAAAAAAGTAAGTCATTTAAAAAATATTTATAATGGGAGGGAAATTTAATTTTTGTCATTTTTATTGATGTTTGTAAATATATAAAATATATTTATTATGTCAAATAATTTTAAAAAATAAGTTACAATTAGTTGACTTAATATTTATATTTTACATGTTTGCAAAGAAATGTTTGTTTGAGAATTTAGTGCACAATTACAATTTTCCTAAGTTTTTGTAGTACCGTTCTAAAGTAGGGATTTAGCTTTTGTTTCTAGATATTCTAGCCCTTTTGGGTGGAGTCATACTTTGTATTGTAGGTGCTCGAACATTGTTTTAGCCTGTTTAGTTAGTTTTGGACCAATCTGTGTTACAGACTGTTCAAGTCTTAAGGGCCTATTACGATGGCGCCGTATCGGGAAACGGGACCGCCCGCCATTGTCGCGGCGGACACGCAAGTGGCATTAGGATGTGCCCACCAGACTGGCGGGTGCATCCCACATTTTAAACATTGCGGCGGACGGTGCTGCAAGGAGCACCCGCCGCAATGTGAAAAATTCATGTTGTGACAGGCACCGCGCGGTGCCTGCCACCTTTTGCATGAAAATGCAAGGGGTACCATAGATACCGCCCATGTGCACCCCCCAGGCCCTGAACACCCTGGGGGCCTGCAAGGGGCCCCTAAAGACAAAACCACATGCCTAGACTCCGCCATGGAAAGGCAATTCACCGCCATGATGATAATATGGATGGCCGTGCCTTGAGGCACCGCCACCATATTCCTGGGCTTTTCCGCCCGGTAGGCAATCGGGCAGATTGCCTACCGGCGAAAAACTGGCTGACGGTCTTCCCATCCGCTGGGGTCCCCTCGCCATTGTAATGTGGCTGGGGGGAAGTTATGCGGGCAGTAGATTTTGGCGGGCGGATCGCCACCACCATACGGGTGGAGTCGATTCGCCCGCTATCATAATGACCCCCCTTGATTGTTGGTAGCTTTGTTCTTTTTGGAATGATTGTAGTAATTTATGTGGGGGTGGTGGGGTTATGTTATTTTATGTTAACATTTTGATTAAGCGCAACAGCTGCCCCAGCAAAGAGGCGTCCCAGCGCTGAAGAACCACAAAAGCTATACTGCAGAAGGAGAAGAATTAAAAAAAGGACAGAGAATCCTAAGGGGAAGGGAACAGATAGGTCTTAATAGCTTTGCGGAAGGCAGACAGGTTTTCCAAAGAGCGGATGTTCGGTGGCAGGGAATTCCAGAGCTTGGCTCCCAAAACCCTGAAGGAGCGACCGCCAATACGGCAAAGCTTTGTACGGGGAACAGTCACTAAGTGCTGGCCTAATGAGCGCAAATTGCGCTGTGGCATGTAAGATGTTAGGAGTGGGCGCAAGAGTTCTGGACATCCGGATTTGAGGATTTTAAATGCCATGGTAAGGGTTTTAAACTGAATACGAGATTCAATGGGCAGCCAATGCAATTTTCGAGTGGTAGTTCTGACCGAACATCTGCGGGGAAGGCCCACCAAAGCTCTTGCCGTAGAGTTCTGCACGCGTTGCAGTCGCGCTATCTCCACTTTGTTGGCGCCCAGGAGTAAAACACTGGCATAGTCCAAACGGGAGAGAATTATGGATTGAACAATGAGTTGGCAGATTTTAGAGTCAAAAAAGCCGAGTATCGGGTTCAGACTCCTCAGCAGGCCCACACAAGTAGATGCCACTTGTTTGGTGTGGGTTTGGAAGCTAAGCGAGGAGTCCATCCAGACGCCCAGATTTTTGACTAAGGATTTAGGTGGTGGAATGGAGCCCAATGAAGAGGGCCACCAGTGCTCATTCCAATAGTTGGTATTCTTCCTGAGGAGCAGCACCTACGTCTTGCCTGCATTAAGCTGCAGGCAGTTATCCGTCATCCACTGGGCTACTGCAGCCAGGCCATCCCTAAATCTCAAAGCCGAAGTAGAAGGACCTTCGGTGAGAGTGATGACCAGCTGCGTGTCATCTGCATATGACACCAGCGTAAGGTCCCACTCCTTGGCCACTGCCGCAGTTGGCTGCACATATAGATTAAAGAGGGATGGGCTGAGTGCAGAGCCCTGAGGGACTCCCTGGCCGATGGAATGGGGCTGGGAGAGAAACGGGGGAGCTGATACCCGGAAGGATCTGTCCTTCAAAAATGAGCGGAACCATTCCAGGGCAAGACCGGAAATCCCTACTGCCGCCAGACGATTTAACAGAATGTAATGAGAGACCGTATCAAAGGCTGCGCTGAGATCTAACAAAATCAGCGCAGCGCTCTGACCGGCATCGAGAATTTCCGGAGGTGTTCAGTCGTGGACAGGAGGGCAGACTCAGTACTGTGGCCCGGCCTGAAACCGTTTTGAGACGGGTCCAAGATGTTATTTTGATCCATATGTTGGGACAGAACATTGTTTACATGAGCCTCCGCAAGTTTAGACATCCATGGGAGTAATGAGATGGGTCTGAAGTTTTCTAGTTTGGAAGGGTCTAAAGTGGGCTTCTTAATAATGGGGGAGACCCATGCTTGTTTCCAAGCCGTCGGGACACTAGCCGAAGAAAAGGAAAGATTAAGTATAGAGGCCAGGGAAGGGAAAAATAATTCTAAAGATTCAATAAATTTAGCCGGCCTCATGGGGTCTGCTGGGGAATCAGACTTGACTTTCCTGCAGAGTTTGGTTAGATCCTCATACGAGATTTTTGGTATGAGCATCAATGTGGTGCCATTAATAATAGAGTTTGTGGAGTTAGGCGGGTCAGAAAGGCGTTGCGGGAATGATCTGTAAATTGTTTGCACTTTTTCTACAAAGAAAATGGCAAGGTCCTCACATTGCTGCGCGGAGGTGATGCTGGAGGCAGGGGTTCTGCTACTCTGCAGTTCTTGCACCAATTTAAAAATAACTTTGGTGGGTTTTGCGCTGGAGTTGATTTCTTCTGTATAGAATGAGGCGCGCGCGGAGCAAATAGCTTTATGATAGAGTTTTTGTTTGGATAGGTATGATGCTTTATCCCTATCATTATAATCCCTTCTCCAGATTCGTTCGGCTTTTTTACATTCTTTCCGCATGGATTTCAAAGTATCATTATACCATGGGTTTGAGGGGGAACTACGTCCCTTAGTCCATTTGGCTGGAATGAGGGCATCTAGTCCTCTAGTGATCCAGTCATGGAAGGAGGCAGCGTATGTCATATTGATATCCATATTTGCCTCAGAGTGGAATTCTCCGAGAGTGGAGTGGAGGTCACTGGTTACAAGTTTATGCCAAGGCCTCTTTAGGCGTCGAGTTGGCTCGTCTTTGCTGAACGTTTCCCTGACCATCATAGTAGTTTTGATTAGATAGTGATCTGTCCATCCCATAGGTTTGGGCAGGTCTGTTGGTAAAGACAGGATCTAATATATGCCCAGCCGAGTGTGTAGCAGTCTGAATTAAAGAGTTTAATTGTAAGGCCGCAAGGTCCACCAGGAGGCTTTTGATGGTAGGGTCTTGGGTCGAGTCAAAATGGAGATTAAGATCTCCTAATATAGAGAAGTTGGCCAGACCCACCACCAGGGAGTTTGCTGCCTCAAGGAGAGCTTCGATGAACTTAGAAGCAGGTCCAGGGGGTCGATAGATGTAAAGCCCAGACAGGGCAAAGTGAGGGCCCATCGTGATCTTGAATCGAGCACTTTCGCAGCCCCAGATATCTTCTTTAGTAAAGGAGCAACTATATTGCTTTTTATAGATGACTGCTATGCCGCCACCTCTAGCGTCTCTATTTAAAGCCTTCATTAAATAACCCTCTGGTAGCGTGAGATTTGGTAGACTAGTCATATCATCACAAAGCCAAGTTTCACATAAGAAAAGGATGTCAGGGTTCTCATCCAGTAGGAGAGTATTTACCTCTAAGTGATGTTTGACGAGAGACCTAACATTCAGTTGCAGGATGATAAGGGTGGTATATTTAGGTGAGCCTAGTCTGTGTCCAGATAGGCAGGGGCTGGGTGTTGCGAAATCGCAGGACTTACATTGAAGGCATGTCTGTCCGAGGTGGCCTGATATCTCCTCGCAGCTCTGGCCAGGGTTCAGGGCGAGAAGAAACTCTCTATCATGGTGGTGAAGTTCCCGTAGGGCTTGACCAGGGGGACAGGCGAGAGGCGATGTCTTGGCGATGACGGGCGCAGACGGGCTCGCATTAGGCGCGCATACGGCGCGCCCGCTGCGCTCGTACACTGCGCATCCGGGAGATGCACATAATTAATAGGGAGGAGGGGACGACAATGGAAAGGGCGTGGCCTCGAGGATCGCCGGAATGGCGGCAAGAAGTGTGTGTGTTCTCAAGTCCGCGACAGCGCTAAATCCGCTGCGCGGGCAGTTTAGGAGCAAGCTTCTGTCCTGAAAGAAGTCAGGAGAAGAATGAGGTGAGTTAAAAACACAAACAATTAGTGACTCTCAATTTTTTATTAAAAAATGCAAGTCGCGCTCCCGGCTTCCGCCTCAGGAGAGAAAGTGATTCTGCCTGTTGTGGCTTGGAAAGCATTATGCCATCCTTTCACAGCGTTATTAGTTTTTGCTTCTTTGTTTAGGGTACTGTTATATTAAATTCCGCATGGAATGTGGTATTTGGGCTGTCTCCTGTGTCCAGATCTGTGTAGCCTTTCCACCCAGGTGTCCTCAAAATAGTCAAGTAGGGTAAGTAAGTAAGTAAGGACTTTATGCGATTGTAATCTTTACAATCATAAAAGCACAATTCATAAACATATAAACATATTTCATGAACAATTTAAAAACAAGCTATCCAATTCATTTATAAGACGTATAGTTTGTGTAAACATTATAAAACAAGAGCAACAGGCAAAATAGACAAGTTAAGAATATAAATAATTATACAGAGTTAAAAAAGGTTAAAAAATTCAACAATAATAACAGAGTGGTTATCCCTCCATACTTTTCCTGAAGATAATAGCTAATTTCAAGAAACTGCATACAAATAGGGTGCAGTCACAATTCAGGAGTTGAAGGAAATAAAGTGCTGGTTTGATCTGTGTAAATTTTAGTTTTTTTAAACAAGGCTTTAAATATAGCCTCCGAGGTACTGTATAATAGGAACAAGTAAATAAAAAGTGCGCCAAATCTTGCGGAGACTTCCCGTCGCAGCTGCAAGCAGGCAACACTTGGCCTCGATGGGCCCCTCTTGGTACCGCCAGTAAGAGATGAAACAGGTCAAAACGGAACCTTGTCAATAAGAAACGATCATAACCAGACATAGGCCATGATAAATATGGTTCCATTTGTAGACATGTTTTAAGAAAAACATGTTTCCTGACACTGACTTTCAAAAGCTCACTCGCATCCCGGGCGAGATACCTAGTTGTCAAAAATGTATTTTTCACGTAAGGAACATCTGCTTTAGTTATGGTATTTGGGATTAAGAACAGGTCCGGCCGTCCCATTTCGGTAAAATGGTCATTGATGTACTTCAACCACGGGATCTTGAACCTACCATCCCAAGTTAGGGCTTCTTTTAGAATGTCATGAGTAAGAGGTATATCGTTTTTTAGCCAAGAGTTCAACCAGCATAATAGGGGGATTTGCTGCTATTCTATCGCTAAGGAAGGGTACACCTAACTCCTCGTGTACCGAGAAGTTTCCGGTTCCCCTTGGCAGCCTCAAAACCTTCTTTAAAAAATTATTTTCTACAGCCTCCAGGACTGCTATAACCCCAGAGCTCGCTACCATAGCAGGCAACGGCAACACTCTTAGCTTGATATAGTTTAAGCAAGGCAGCCACCGGGCTATTTCCCATTTTTCTCGCAAAGCCAAGTATGGCTGCGTTAACGCGTGCTACCTCGCCCTTTTTTGTAAGAACAGCAGGGCTCCAAGATAATTGATCATCAATAAGGACCCCGAGGTATGAGAAGGTTTTGGAAGTTGGAATGTTTTCCCCATTTATGATGAAAGAGTTTGGTTTTCGCGACCCTTGGCCGATTTTCATAACATATGACTTAGAGTTATTGATACTTAGGCCTCGAGACTCCATGAAATCATAAAATGAGTTTAAAAGTGTCTGGAGACCGATTGCTGTCCTTGAAATAAGGACAGCATCGTCCGCGTAGAGCAGAACTGGAACACCTTTTCGGCCTACATAAGGGTAATCCGCACCTGTTTTCAACAAATACTCCTCCAGCTCGTTAATATACAAGTTGAAGAGGAATGGGGCCAGGATACATCCTTGTCGGACACCCCGATTAATTCTAATATCCCCCGTCACTTTCAGGTCTTGAGTGTAACGGACATTAGCTCTTGTATCGTAGTGCAAATCGGCCAATAGGTGAATTAAAGTCTGCTCAACGCCCATCTTTGACATAATGTCCCATAATTTACCTCTGTCCACGCAATCAAAAGCGGACGATAGGTCCATAAAAGCCGTATGAATGGTTCCCTGCCGGGCCAAGGTATATTTGCCTATGATCAGATACAGGTTCAGACAATGGGTTACTGTAGAATGGCCAGGTCTGAAGCCATATTGTATTGGGGATATAACATTATTCTCATGTGCCCATGTTGTTAACCTATTCAAAATTACACCCCCTACTACTTTTGCTACAGAATTGATTAAAGAAATTGGCCTGTAGCATAACGGGCTACTACGGTCGCCCTTTTTAAACACGGGAACTATTGTCGATTGCCCCCACGACTTCGGACATCCAGAAGTAGGGACTTAGGCGTCGATTAGGATGGTGGAGGGAAAACCTTCCCAACAGCCGTGGTCATGGAAATTAACCATCTGCATGAACCGTGGGAAAACCGGCAGTCAGATTATGATGAACCGCCAGAAAAATCAGACTGCGGCAGACGGATTCCACGAAACACTGTGTGGAACAGCAGGAAAAGCTGAAAATTATTCCACGGCGGTCAGATACACCCAAAACTGCAGTCCGACCAGCGGATTGACCGCCCGTCAAATTAGGAAACGATAGCGGCGATAGCAGAATGATCAGTTCTTTCTGACTGCCGCGATCCCAGGAAATGATGAATGGGGAGTGGAAGGGTTGTTACATTTCAACTGCCGTGGTCACACCGGAAGAGTAATGGTGGTCAAAAGCAGCCACACAGCAAGGCTACCAAGCGTGGTTATGAATTTGGTTCAGCCTCAAAAACACCTAACACACCTCAATGACACATCCCCAGGGCAAGTAAAAAATACAAATCCCTTGTCAACCCAGACAACACACCTGACATGAATACTCCATTTTGACGCATCCACATATCTTAGTAGAAAACCAGCCCCTTTCCTGACCAGAATCTTTTGCACAAATCCACAACTGAAGGGCCCAACCCCCCAGCACAAAGGAGAGGCAAATCAGCACACTTCACACCATCACAACCACACTCACACCACACACATCACCACCACCAAATTCACAACTGCACTTTTCCCACATTTGGACATCACACACCATGTCACAGAAGAAGATGCCCAAATTCACTGACACTGAGCTGTACTGAGTAGAACCACATATGTTTGGAAGCATGGTCCAACAGACACCAGTAGCCAAAAAAAATCAAATGTGGGCAAGGATAGTAAACAAAGTCAATGCAGTAGGGTCTACCCCGCACACCCAGATGGAGATTAGGAGGAGGTGGCATGACCTCAAGACCAGGGTGAAAGAGCGTGCCAACAAGAACCATGAGCTGGCTCAGAGGACTGGCATTGGCCCTCCCAATCCACCACTAACATTCACTGAATGGGAGGAGAAGGTGCTTGCCATACTGCAGCCAGAGAGTCTCACAGGAATAGTGGAGTGGAGTGGAGGCTAGTAAGTTAAAAAACATGTCTCCTATTACTCTGCTATGTACTGTCTTGCACAACTACAAAGCTACACTTCCTAGGCCCAAATGCACTTATGTGAAACACACTCTTCCCAACACATGTCTCACACATCTAACATGTACTCCCTCTGACTCACCCCAAACCTAGCTAGCTACATTCACAGGGAGGCATGTGTGCAGGCAGCCAGCACTACAACTCCTACCAGGCAATCTTGTCCCACAGCAGAGCAGGACGGAACACTCGCTCCCACACCCACAACCATGTGTTAGCCATTGCATTGCTCTCTTCAAACTTACAGGTAGGTAGCCATCTTAACAGGGAGGTGTGTTTGTGGGAGGGAAGCCAGCAATATAACTCCCAACGGGCCCCCTTTTCCCACAGCTCACAGCTCAGCAGGATGGAGCACTTCCCACACCCACAACCATGTGTCAGCCATTGCATTGCTCTCTTCGAACTTACATAGGTAGGTAGCCATCTTAACATGGTGGGGTGTTTGTGGGTGTGAAGCCAGCACTACAAGTCCCACTCCCACCAGGCCCCCTTGTACTACAGCTCAGCAGGATGAAACACTCCCCACACCCACAGCCATGTGTCAGCTATTGCATTGTTCTCTTCAAACTTACAGGTGGGTAGACATCATAACAGGGAGAGGTGTTTGTGGGTGTGAAGCCAGCACTACAACTCCCACAAGGCCCCCTTGCCCCACAGCTCAGCAGGATGGAGCACTCCTCACACCCACTACCATGTGTCAGCCATTGCATTGCTCTCTTAAAACATATAGGTAGGTAGCCATCTTAACAGGGAGGGGTGATTGTGGGTGGGAAGCTAGCTGTCAAGAATTCCTGTCATACAAGGGAAACACGCCGTTATGTAAACAGGAGAGCTGTTACATAACTCAAGGGAAACACGCCCTTATGTAAACAGGAGAGCTGTTACATAACTCAAGGGAAACACGCCCTTATGTAAACAGGAGAGCTGTTACATAACTCAAGGGAAACACGCCCTATAAAGGGAGGAACCGGGAGGTACAAGGCTGTCGGATATTGTGTTTACACCGACGTACCTGCTTCGTGAAGAGCAGTGTTCCGGAGTGGTGCTCCAGTAAGGCAAGAACGGAGGTAGGTCGAGTCTTGCCCCATCGTCACCTGTGAAGGACCCGGAAGCTCTACCGGTCAACCATTGAGCTTCGCTTTTTGACTCGGCTGAGTCCAAGCGCAGTGGCGCTTTTGCTGGTTGGAGTCGTAACTCCCAGCCCGACCAGAGACACAGGGACTGCCAGCTGTAACGCACACCAGGAGGTGTTTGCCGCGTTACAGACTCGGAAGTCCACAGGATCGATCGAGCGGCTGCTCTCGGTTCAGTCTTCTTGCTTGTGATTGGGGTATCGGTGACGCATCACCAGGAGGTGACTCCGCGTCCCGGTGCAGTCTGAGGAAGAGGTTGAGCGGCTGCTCCCTTCAGGTAGAGACCCCGGCTGGGTGTTTCCCTGACTCCTCGATTCTCCCCAACACTCTTCGTGCCCCTCACAGCCTACCGATTGGCATTGTCGGCCATTTCATTTCTGCCCTCTGTTGGCATACGCCGGGATCGGCGTATATGCAGAGGACGGTTAGGACCATCCGTGCTGTGGGCTGGTAACGTACTTAGCCTGGAGGATTCCAGTGACTATAACTTTTGTTTGTTCTTTGTATTTTATTTGCCTTCATTAAAAGAACTAACCCTTCACAAGTGGTTGCGTCCTCATTGTCGTGTCTGTTAAACGATCCTGAGACGTTCAGGGCGTTACAAAATATCCGACCTTAATAACACTAACTGTCTCCCGGTCGATAACAGACATGGTAACACTTGATGATGTGCTGGCTGCTTTAGCGGCCATGCAAGTTGAAGTGGCTGCCTCTAGGCAAGAAACAGCCGATGTAAAAGCCAGACTGGATGCTATCCAATTGGACCCGCTCACGCCCAGCACCTCCCTCACGAACCAGACCCCTGCGGTAGTAGTGGAAATGCCGGTAGCCATCCCCTTGGCAACACCAGAGAGGTACAGTGGGGATCCTAACACAGTGCAGGTATTCCTCACACAAGTGGCGCTACATTTATCGTGCAAACCAAAGGCGTTCCCCACGAGTCAGGCTCGTGTGGCTTTCCTTATATCCTATTTGGCTGGAAACGCGGCACAATGGGCCGTACCTCTGGTGAGCAGGGACGACCCCCTCTTATGTGATTGGGGTGCTTTTCGCGAGGAATTCCTAAAGGTATTCGACAGAAGGGCTGACTCGTACACGGCGGACCGTGAAATGCTTGAGTTGAGACAGGGATCCAACGACCTGGTGCAGTATCTCAACGCGTTCCGAAGGCTGGTTGCGGAAACCAAGTGGCCTGTTGCTAAACAGACGGCGCTCTTCCATCAAGGGCTGTGCGATGAGCTCAAGGACGCCGTGGCTCATATTGACCCTCAACCCAAGACATGTGAGGGCCTTATCAACCTGGTATTACGGCTGGAACATAGGCTAAGTGAAAGAAAGGGGGATCATGGGAGAAAAGGAAAATCCCTTCCATCCTATGTGACGGTGGGAAGTCCTGAAACTTCCACCGCATCCAAGGGAGAACCCATGGACATCAGCGCAATACGAGCGAGCCTCACAGCCACGGAGAAAGAGTCACGCCGTAAACAAGGATTGTGCCTATATTGTGGCAAAAAAGGCCACTACGTACGTGAATGCCCTGCCAAACCGAAGACGTCACGTTATCGGGCCAACCGGTCGGTAACAGCCGTGGTGGACATACCGGCGGAAAACTAGAGGACTCCAAGACCAGAGAAGGGGCATCTCGGAGTCACTCATCCATCCCTTCACTTTCCAACTCGGTCACTAAGGGACAACGACACCTGTTTATCACGGTGCACGTGGGAGTGCATGACCAGTGGATACCCGTTGTGGCCATGGTGGATTCAGGGGCCACTGGCATGTTTATGGACCACAACGAGGCATGCAGGCTAGGGCTAGTGCTTCTTCCCAAAGCAGTACCCGAAGACGTCTATGCGGTAGACGGAAGGCGATTGGTGACGGGGCCCATCGGACAGCACACGGGGGTCCTTCCGATGAGATATGGGAGGAACCATTTGGAACAAATCGATTTTAACATCATCCGAGCGCCCCAATATGGCGTCATATTGGGATTGCCGTGGCTACAGAAACACAACCCCTTTGTGGATTGGCCAACACATCGCATCGAAATGACGTCACCGTATTGCATCCTGCATTGTGGAATAAGAACGGAATCCCTTGACGCAGATGAGAGCGGGAGTCAGACGGTGGCTACAGCGGCAGAAAAAGATGTGGCTCTCCCCCAGGCTTATCACAGTTTTGAGGATGTATTTGATGAGGTGAAGGCGGAAGTGCTACCACCACATAGACAGTTTGACTGCCAGATCGACCTGGTGCCAGGGGCCAGCGTTCCCAGCGGCAGGCTGTATGCCCTGACGGAGCCTGAAAACGTGCATCTCCGGGGGTACCTGGATAAACTCCTCAATCTGGGATTCATCCGCCCGTCCAAGTCTCCGGCCGCCTCGCCACTCTTCTTCATCCCGAAGGCTAATGGGGAGCTGAGAGCCTGTGTGGACTTTAGGGCATTGAATGCGATAACCATAAAAAATCGGTACCCCTTGCCTCTCATCAGTGTACTTCTGGAACAGGTCAAGAAAGCTCGTATCTACACCAAGTTGGATTTGAAAGGGGCATACCATCTGGTGCGCATGAGGGACGGAGACAAGTGGAAGACCGCCTTTAAGACCAGGTTCGGCCTTTTTGAGTACCTCGTCATGCCGTTCGGTCTGTGCAACGCCCCGGCAGCCTTTCAGTACTTTTTGAATGAGGTATTCAGAGAGGAGTTGGATATCTACGTGGTCGTATATATCGACGACATCCTCATCTATTCGTCCAGTGTGGAGGAGCACGTACACCACGTCAAAGCTGTGCTCCAAAAGCTGAGGGAAAACATGCTGTTTTGTAAACTCAGCAAGTGTGACTTCCACGTCACATCCGTGGAATTCCTCGGAGTGATGCTGAGTCCAGAGGGACAGGAGATGGCAGAACGAAAGATCAAGGCGGTGAAAGAATGGCCGGTGCCCCAAAGCGTGAAGGACGTCCAAAGTTTCATTGGCTTCGCCAACTTTTACAGGCGGTTTATAGATGGATTTTCAGGAGTGGTGGCCCCAATCACACAGCTACTGAGGAAGTCCAAGGAGTTTGTCTGGTCCCCTGAAGCGAACAAAGCCTTTGAGGCCCTGAAAAGCGCCTTTGGTAAGGCGCCGGTGTTGGCTCACCCCGATCCGGATCTCCCCTACGTGGTGGAAGCGGACGCGTCGGATGTGGCGCTGGGGGCTATCTTGTCCCAACGCAACCACGACACAGGGGTGCTTCATCCCGTTGCGTACATGTCCCGCAAACTCAACGACGCCGAACGCAACTACCATATTGCGGAGAAGGAGCTTCTCGCAATCAAGGACGCCTTCACCGAATGGAGGCATTGGTTGATGGGGGCAAGACATGTGGTATCGGTGTACACGGACCATCGGAACCTACAGTTCATGACGGCCACTAGACACCTTTCTCCCAGGCAGCTGCGGTGGATGATCTTCTTTGCGGGGTTCAACTTCCGCATCACATATCGGCCGGGGACGGAAAACCGGAAGGCGGACGCCCTGTCCCGTCAATCTGCAGTTAAGGAACCATTGCCTGCAACCGAGCGTTCCATCATTTCCCCGAGGATGGTATTGGGGGTTATCCAACCGGATACTTTCCTGAGGGGAATAAAGAG
Organism: Triturus cristatus; assembly: GCF_964204655.1. NCBI lineage: Eukaryota > Metazoa > Chordata > Amphibia > Caudata > Salamandridae > Triturus > Triturus cristatus. The sequence continues at coordinate 76,327,334 of NC_140590.1, read as the reverse complement.
AGGGATCAGGTCATTCGCATGGCGGAGGTGGCTCCTCAGTCACAGAGAATGGCAGCTGAAGGACGGGATACCCCTGAAGGGCAGGTGCCTATTGATACCCACGCCTAGGCTAAGGAAACAAGCATTCATCTGGTGCCATGACTCTCCATGCGCAGGTCATTTGGGCTTTGAAAAAACGGTGGCTAGCATGGGACGGCATTTCTGGTGGCCAACCATGAGAGTGGATGTCAGGAGGTGGGGACAGGAGTGTCCTACGTGTGCTACCATGAAGGCCGACCATGGCAGAACCCAAGGGCTCTTACATCCACTTCCGACCCCGGATAGACCATGGGATAGCATATCACTGGACTTCGTGGTGGGCCTACCGGTAGACCAGGGGATGACGGCAATACTGGTGGTGGTGGATTACTTGACGAAAATGGGGCACTTCATCCCCTGCAAGAGAGTCCCTACGGCCGGGGAATTGGCGTCACTACTCCTAAGGAATGTGGTACGACTGCATGGATTACCTGGGGTGATCGTGTCGGACCGGGGGTCGCAGTTTACTGCGCAATTCTGGAAGACTTGGTGCACTGCGCTGCATGTTAAGACCGCCCTGTCCACCAGCTACCACCCTCAAACGGACAGCCAAACCGAGCGCCTGAACCAAACGCTCAAACAGTATCTGCGATGTTTTGTGGACCAGGGCAGGGAAGAATGGGTCGACTTGCTATGGGTTGCAGAGATAGCCTATAACAACGCCACTCACAGCTCCACACAGTCATCTCCGTTCTATAGCAACTATGGCCAATATCCCAGGTTCTTGCCATTTCTACATCCGTTCAGAGAGGACAGGATTCCCGCCACAGCGGACAGGGTGGCACACATAAAAGACACGTTGATGCGCTCAAGGGCTGTCCTAATAGAGGCCAAGAGAAGATACAAGGCTGCGGCAGATAGGAAGAGAAGGCCCGGGCCACTGTACCGCACTGGAGACTACGTCTGGATATCCACAAGAAACATGAGGTTTCGAAAGAACAGTGTGTTCCATCCCAAGTACATGGGCCCCTATCGAATTACCAAGTGTATGGGTCCCGTGAACGTGAAGGTGTGCTTGCCCCAGTCATTGCGGATACATCCTGTCTTTCATGTATCATTGCTCAAACCAGCACCCTCCAAGCCGTCTGGGACACCCAGGCCGGTATGCGTGGAGTCGGAGGTGGAGTATGAAGTGTCGGGCATACGGGCGTCCAAATGGCGCAGGGGGAAGTTGTGGTACCTGGTTGCGTGGAAAGGCTATGGCCCGGAGGAGCATTCATGGGAACCGGCTGAAGGGGTTCATGCTCCGCGCTTGGTCTCCTTGTTCCATCGGCGTTTTCCTGCCAGCGCTGGACCCGTGGGGAGCCGCTGAGAGGGAGGATGTACTGTCAAGAATTCCTGTCATACAAGGGAAACACGCCCTTATGTAAACAGGAGAGCTGTTACATAACTCAAGGGAAACACGCCCTTATGTAAACAGGAGAGCTGTTACATAACTCAAGGGAAACACGCCCTTATGTAAACAGGAGAGCTGTTACATAACTCAAGGGAAACACGCCCTATAAAGGGAGGAACCGGGAGGTACAAGGCTGTCGGATATTGTGTTTACACCGACGTACCTGCTTCGTGAAGAGCAGTGTTCCGGAGTGGTGCTCCAGTAAGGCAAGAACGGAGGTAGGTCGAGTCGTTACTCCCTGGGCCGTGTCTTGCCCCATCGTCACCTGTGAAGGACCCGGAAGCTCTACCGGTCAACCATTGAGCTTCGCTTTTTGACTCGGCTGAGTCCAAGCGCAGTGGCGCTTTTGCTGGTTGGAGTCGTAACTCCCAGCCCGACCAGAGACACAGGGACTGCCAGCTGTAACGCACACCAGGAGGTGTTTGCCGCGTTACAGACTCGGAAGTCCACAGGATCGATCGAGCGGCTGCTCTCGGTTCAGTCTTCTTGCTTGTGATTGGGGTATCGGTGACGCATCACCAGGAGGTGACTCCGCGTCCCGGTGCAGTCTGAGGAAGAGGTTGAGCGGCTGCTCCCTTCAGGTAGAGACCCCGGCTGGGTGTTTCCCTGACTCCTCGATTCTCCCCAACACTCTTCGTGCCCCTCACAGCCTACCGATTGGCATTGTCGGCCATTTCATTTCTGCCCTCTGTTGGCATACGCCGGGATCGGCGTATATGCAGAGGACGGTTAGGACCATCCGTGCTGTGGGCTGGTAACGTACTTAGCCTGGAGGATTCCAGTGACTATAACTTTTGTTTGTTCTTTGTATTTTATTTGCCTTCATTAAAAGAACTAACCCTTCACAAGTGGTTGCGTCCTCATTGTCGTGTCTGTTAAACGATCCTGAGACGTTCAGGGCGTTACACTAGCACTACAATTCCCACCAGGCCCCCTTGTCCCACAGATGAGCATGATGGAGCACTCCCCTCACCCACAACCATGTGGAAGCCATTGCAGTGCTCTCTTCAAACAGGTAGGTAGCCTTCTCATGCTCTCTTGTCTCACCCCTGAGCAGGATGGAGCACTCCCCCCAGCCAGAGCCATGTGGCAGCTATTGCTTTGCTCTCTTCAAACTTACAGGTAGATAGCCTTCTCATGTTCTCTTGTCTCACCCCTGAGCAGGATGGAACACTCCCCCATAGAAGAGCCATGTGTAATCTATTCCCTTCCTCTGCTCCACCTCACAGGTAGGTAGCCATCTTAACAGGGAGGGGTGTTTGTGGGTGGGAGCCAGCACTACAACTCCCACCAGGCAACCTTGTCCCACAGCTCAGCAGGAAGGTACACCCCTCCCACTCAAAACCATGTGGCAGCAATTTCCCTCTACTGTGTCACCAAACAGGTAGGTAGACAGTGCATGCACCCTGCCATCCTTCTCAAAATACATGGAGTTATATGACCACACCAGCCCTCACATGTCATCCAACTTGGCATAAATCCAAAAGCCATATCCAGTGTGCAGACAGCTAAGCGTGTGTAACTGTCACAGAAATTAAACTTTGACTCACCAAGTCACATGTTGAAGAAATTCAGGGCTTAATCATGCACAGCACAGAATGCAATGTGTGCCATGGTGTCAGAGCATGAAGGCGCATATGAACACAAAACATGCATGGTCGATCGGAAAAACAAGGTAAAGTACAGGATATGAAAAAGGTATGTATAACATTACAATGGCTAGTTCTTGCTTAGCTAAAACTGATTTCATGCAGAGCAAACCAAAAACGACGCATCACATAAAGTTGATTAGATGATTACATGTCATTAGATGATTACATGTCCTTGGAATCACACAATCTGTACATGGCACATGGTTACTATTTACATGTCACACCATGGACAAGTAATGTATTTACCTCAACATCATGTCATGATGCTCAGTACCATTCAGCCACATCAAGTGATTGCAATGTAAAGTGTGTGGTGTATCACATGGAACATCCAAACGTCTAACACCAAGCTTGTGGAGTGCACTTCAATGACCATTTCACCTCTGTTCAACAGGAGATCCACAAGCAACTGCTGCAGAAGACAACACCAACCAGCAGAGCCAGTTTCCCCCCACAGAACTTGAACTCTCGGATGCAGACTCCCTACGTTTCTCGGATGAGGAGCAACAACCTGGCCCATCCAGACTACCAGGGTACACCACATCCCAGGCCCCCATTGTCCCCACCAGTGCCACCACCACAGCAACAACAACAGGGCTGACCCCTGCTGCAATGACCTGTGTGGCCTCAACCACCACCGCCACTGCTGCCTGCAACACTCTCCGTGCCTCAGTGGCTACCAACACCACCACACAATCAGAGGAGGGCAGGTGGAGTTTGCGGGTGTGTTGAGTGCCAAAGCCACAGGTCCAGGTCAGCAGGGCAGGTGGGAGGGCAACTGTGGGACAAATACAGGAGGACACTGGGACCAAAGCCCTAGCCAACATCGCCAGAGTCCTTGGGGCATATGAGCATATGAGCAGACCCAGGGACAGATGGGCCAGGTTGTGGAAGAAGTGCGTGAGCTTCGCCTGCAGCTGAGGTCCATGAACAAGCGTATGGGCCAAATTGTGGACCTCATGGGCCAGCTCGTGGGTGTTCTGAGGAACGTACATGTGGCCCAAAGGACAGCTCAAATCCTCTCCAGTGGCCCACAGGATGGTATTCCCACCACCTCAACTGCAGCCATAGAGATGGGTGAGCTGCAACAAAATGACTCCTCAGACACCGCCGAGCCCACAGCAGTGGCGCCCCCTGCCAAACGCACAAGGGGCTGTCCTAGAAACATCAGGGGAAGATTACGTGGCAATGCACTATCCAAACGTTAGTCGCCGAGCCAGCCATGATGGCACCTCTGTTCCCCTTGACATTGTCTTTGTTGACTATCCTTACCCACATTGTCATGTTGATGGCAGGTGTCTGTTGGACTGTGTGATTACATCAATGTATTGACTACTCTATTGTCTCATTTACCATCACTGACAACTCAGAAATTCACTTAGCACCGATTTTTAAATAATCACTTTTCTGTCACAAATACTCATTGTAAATAAACACTCTTTACCCACCTATGTCTTTGTGTCAGCTCCATGTTTATCACAGTATGTACAAAGTCAACTTAGATTCCAATGTACCACAAGCTCTGATTGTGACGAGGCATTGAGATGGTTAAGGGACCTAGAAAGACACAAGAGAATGACATTTATTTGTCAGGTGATGCCATCACAGATAGAACACACCACTAGTCATCAAGGTACACAAACCAGCACACATAACAATGAGCAGCAACATCAAAATAGACATTAGATAGCTGGTCATAAAAACCCTGTGCCAAACACATCAGCCATTAGCACAGAGCCAACAACAGCCAGCAGTCAAAAAAGCTCCTCTAGGACTTGTCACTACCATCAAAGACAACAGACAATGTCACTTTTGTACAATGTCACTCACACGCAAGAGAAGTAGTTGTTGATGAGCTGTCAATGCAGGTCAACACCTCCCTCCTCTCCACTATCGTCGTCACTGGACATGTGTGGGTTTGCTCTTTTTGGGGAGAGTAGAGTAGTGCACCTGAGCTCTTGTCCAGACACCAGAATATAGACTTCAGAAGCCCAAAAGTACGCTCCACCACACGACATGTCCCCCCATGTGCCTCATTGTAGCGGACTTCACCTGGGGTCCTGGAATTCCTCAGTGGGCTCAGCAACCAAGGCCGTTTGGGATACGCAGAATCACCTACGCGTGAGATACACAGACCAATTTTGTAGTACAAACAGTAGCTGAGAACAGCATGTCAAACATACAGCACACTACTTGACTCTGCGTACTCATCAACAAGCTATGCACCCTCCGGATGCAGATTTGCCATCAGCTGTGGTATGATGCTGTTACGCAGTATGTAGGGGTCATGTGCTGATCCTGGAAATCTGGCACAGACATGGGAGATAATCATATCTGCTTGGCATATCACTTCCACATTAATGGAATGGAAATGCTTCCTGTTCCTGTATATGTGCTCGCGTGCCTGTGGTGGAACCAGTCCAACATGTGTGCAGTCAATGACGCCAACAACATTCGGCATGTTGCCAAGGTCACACAAATCCCCCTTCACAGCTGCCAATTCATGTCTCCTGAGAAAATGGATGTAGCGGTCCTTGTATGTCATCATTGCGGACAGGACATCACTTAGCACCGTGCTGAACACTGGTTGAGACATCCCGCCTGCTCTGGCTACCGTGTACTGGAATGAACCAGTTGCAAAGAAATGCATGACCGCCATGACCTTAACTGTTATTATCAAAGCAGTCGGATAGGTTCTGTGAGGACTCAAATGGGGCTCCAACTGACCACATAGGTCTTGAAGGGCAAGTCAATCCAGAGAGAATTTCCTTATGATGTCCACATCCTCCATGTCCACCAGCACTGTGAACAGACGATGCACATTTAGTCGGCTCCTACATAAAATGAAACTGGACACATGTCAATTCAATTCTTCTATGAGATGTGTCCAACATCTTACGTTTTGACTGACACAGCGCCAACAATGACTGGACTGAAACAACAGCTTAATGCACAAGTCACATGCAGAGACATCTGGATCTCAAGTACTTGTACATGTGGTCAGTATGTACATACTGAGTACCACCAAAACAGATTCTTACTATGTGAATGGAAAATGGTACATTTCAACATAGTGTGTCACCAGCCCTGAGAGTAGTTAAAACAGCACATGTTTGAAACAGCAACACTGCTGACTTCTTTGTAGCTGCTGTACCTGTCACAGCTTCTTGCGTAAGTCAGACAGAGCACACATTTTCAACACAATGAGCACAGTGTGTGTAAGCAGATCAACTAGCAAAATGATTTCAGCAATCTACACAGTGAAATAGGCACAGTGTGTAGTCAGTCCATCATTACTGTGCATTGATTAGCCATCTCACACATTGACATGTTCACAGATATGAGAGTCCATTGCACAACAGATCTGTGTACATGCACGCAAATATCATATGTGACATTTGAAGAAGTACATGCCAATGCATGTAATCTGTGCACTGACGTGGCATGTGTAGTCATCAGTGAGTTCAATGTAACACTAGCATTGAATTTAGCATTCAGGTAGCATAAAACATTGTAAGTGTCTAGTATTCATTGATGAGAAATGGCCATTGCCATTGCTACAGCATGATGTGTCCATAGGTGTGGTGTGCGTGCTCTGCCACCGCAAACACAGTCATTGGTCACAATTGAAAAAATGCCAATTTGCAGTAACGACCAACTGGGCCCTGCGGTGTGACACCGCCGATGCCCATGCCTTACAGCCAATGTGAACCAAGATCGCGGTCGTGAATTCCACATTTGAAACCCACGGTAGGCGTGCACCGCTACCGCGGGCCCGGTCATTAGGTACAATCAAAAGATGCATGATTACGGTAGCGACCGCCTGGGCCCTGCGGTGTGACACCGCCAATGCCCATGACTTACAGCCAATGTGAACTGCGATCGTAAATTCCACATTTGAAACCCGCGGTAGGCGTACTCCGCTACTGCGGGCCTGGTCATTGGTTACAATCAAAAGATTCACATTTGCGGTAGCGAACGCCTGGGCTCCGCGGTGTGACACCACCAATGCCTATGCCTTACAGCCAATGGGAACTGCGATTACAGTCGCAAAGTCCACATTTGAAACCTGCGGTTGGTGTGCTCCGCTAATGTGGGCCCAGTCATTGGGTACAATCAAAAGATGCACGATTGCGGAAGCGACCGCCTGGCCCCCACGGGGTGACATCACCAATGCCCATGCCTTTCTAGCCAATGGGAACCGCGATCGCGGTAGTGAATTACACATTTGCAAATCACAGTAGGGGTGCACTGCAGTCCCGGTCATTGGTTACATTTGAAAAAAGCTGTCCAGGAACACCAATTGCAGCAGCTGAGTACCACTGAAACACCCCAGGGGGCTATGTATCTCTGTCAGAGAGCCACACATTTCAATTGCATCCAGACACTGCTGCCTGCCATTCTTCACCAACAACTGCTGCTGCTCTTGTCTCCTGGACCCAGTGCTGGCAAGAACTGAGAACATCAGGGGCCGTCCCTTCACCACAGAGGAGCTGGAGGTCCTGGTGGATGAGGTGCTTTCACAGTATGGGAGGCTATATGGTGCTCCAGATGTACTGGTAAGTGTTTCAGAGTGACAATTTGAGAGCGCTCACAGAGCTCACATGATATTGCTCTGCAGTAGTATGTGCCTGTGTGTGCAAGTTCATGTGCTTGGATCCTCATTTTTGATGTACCATGCTCCATACCTGGCCTAGTAAATATTGCACTTGAGTATTTAGAGAGGATGGCAACATGGACATTTCCACAGCCCTTCTCCAGCAAGTAAAATACAAACGTTGGTCCAAGACTGGGTAATGTAAATGAATGATCCACTGCCTGGCATTCTGAGTTCATGTCAATGCAGTGTGTAGCCTTATTTACACAGATCCATGGCTGCATTGAAGGATGGGAGGGACATACAGTGTTTTTGCAGCCATACTGCCACACTGCTGGTTTTCACAGTCGAAGTCTAAAAAAACATTGCATGGGCTATGTGATATCATAATCCATGAGGTTTTCACATGCTCGTTTGTGACATTGCAAAGGTATGTATTTCAGAGGGTAATGAAGAATTGATGTACAGTTTTCATATTTCCCCCACAGATTTGTGTGCATTATGCACAAGAGTAAAATGCCTGAGTGGAGATATCATCCTTACATTGTTTTCATTATGTGTATTGTCTCGCATGTGAAGGCACTGTTTGCCCTCTCATATTGTACATGCAAGTGAATGTTCTGATGACCCACATTCAACCTCAGTGTGAGTCCCCCTGGCCTGCACAGAAACTGCCCAATTTGACAAGGATCCATCAGTAAATGGACAGAGTGAAACATATGTGTTGTCTGCCACTCTATTTCTCAATGAGCTATCTTAGGCCTGAGGATTGCAAAAGACAGGCCTACACCTTGTGAGAAGAGTGTGAGAATGTAATATCATGGCCCTAAATGTGACCTCCATGACACAGGTAGCCATTCACTGGCCAAGGACATTGAGGGGTGTGTAGTGTTTGACACAGAGTGCCCTAGGAAGGGTAGAGTCTCCTTCCCCTCAGGCACCGCTGCCCCTGCCCCTGTCTCCCCTGCTGCCCTCAGTGTGGAGGAAGTTGACCTTGTGCACCAGCTGTGTGTGTGTCAGGCTGCTCTCCTGAATGCCTTCCAGGATCATGATAAGAATTTGGCACATGTAGTTGCCTTCATGGAGGGCATTCATTCTGGCATGGATGGGCTACACCGAACTGTCCAGTCTTTGTCCTCCACAGTGACGGCAGCCATTCAGCAGGCACAGGCTCCCAGTCCAGCTCTAGTCCCTTCAGAAACCACCCTGCCAGTGGCACCAACTGCCGAGAGTGCCCACATGCCACATCCCTCAGGCACCTAGTCCTCTACACGCAGCACACAACAGCAGCTCTCCAAGTGGTCCAGACCACAGACACCATCCCCACAACACAAAACAGGCACACAGGAGCATAAATGCAAAAGCCCATCACATGACGCTCAGGGGCATCAGGCTAAGAAGCGGGCCTCAACCGCACATTCATAAAAATCACCCCCATCCAAGGGCACTCCCATCCCCACACCTGCTCCCAAAGACAAACAAACAAGTTGCCCTGTCTGCTGTGAACCTGGTGCCTGCAACAACTTAGCACAAACACTTCTCTAAGGCAGATTTACCCACAACATCAACTCCCACCTAGGGGTGGGCGGAATTTGCGAAATCCACTTTCGCAAATTATCGCGAAAATGTTAAAAATTATCGCAAACACGCGGAAATATCGCAAAGATGCGGAAGTTTTTTTTCCCGCATGTTCGCGAGATTTTCTGCATGGTTGCGGCTCGCCAACTTACCCATGTGGTTGCTCGCGGGCGCGGCCATCTTGTTTTCAGTTGTCTTGCGGTGCTTGATCGCGAGAAGAAAGACGTGATCGCGCGACGCATGACGTCACTGCGGGCGCAAAGTGTCGCGAGACAGCGCAAATGGCTAAAAACAATACAACATCTCATGGAGAACGCGACCGGATCAAGAAAACTTGTCGGCGAACGCAGGGATTCAGGTAAGGCGATCGCGCGCGCGTGAGAATGTATTATTTTACAGCGCAAGCAAGAAACAAATTATCGCCAAGCTGCGGAATGCGGAAATTTTGACATTTTTGCGCTCTCCGCGGAACGCGAAAATGTCAAATTATCGCAATTTCCGCGAACGGAACGAAATTTTCACCCAGGCCTACTCCCACCCACACCCCTGTGAAGCTGGGACAGGAGAGTAAAGTGGAAAGTTTACCTGGACAACAGGAGATGGAGGGGAAAAGGCAATGCCACCCAAAGTGTACCACCAGGTCCAGTAAATCCCCACAGGGAGAGCCACCTGCACCTGATACACCGTTGGAAGCGAGTGAGACTGTGTCTCACGGCAGCATGTCTCCACCTCCCCGTGCCACCACACCACCCGGTCCAAGCAGCCCTCAGGCTCCTACAGCCACTGATACCTCTACCTCAGCCGGTCCTTTCTCTCCCAAGTCCAGTCTTCCAACTGGCCCCGACAATCAGCCACCTCTCAGTTCAACTGACAGCCACATTTGAGGCAAAGTCCCCCTCCTAACACCATCTGTCCCACAGCAGTGCCAGGACTGCCCATTTGTATCCCCTGAGCTAGGGTGATTCCCATGGCAGTGGACGTTGTTACCCATTCCCTGTGCAGTTTCTCATGCACAGCAGAACTATGGACTGGCCGAATCACTGACAGCATATCGAAATTCAGAATATCAACCTACAAAAATATTGCAGCAAGAATATCGAGGTCAAGAATATCGACATCCTATCTACATTATGGTAAGTACAAAAATATCGAGAAAAAAATATCGATGTCAAAAATATCGTTCTAACAAATATCTTTTTAATTTAAGCTAAAAAAAATCTAAAATAAAGTACATAATACATATAATTAAAATAAATATAGTTACAATTATTACAAAATGTTTAAAACTTAAGTAATATATATATAATGTAAAAACACATTAAACATATACATATAATATATAATATATATACTTATAAATATGCTTTAATAATTATTTTATTAACGTATACATTGTTTTTAAAAAATCTTATAAATTAGAAATGCATTTATCCACATAAAACAATAAAATAAATAAAAATGTAAAAAATGTATTTAACAAATTAAAAAAATTAAAATTATTTGTAACCTTTTTTAAATTAACTATATACTACATTAGCGAAAATAATACAAAAAATATTAGATAGTGAAGGGAATAAAATTACTATTCCAACTCCAAACAGTGCAACAGTAGGGAAAATGTTCCCACCCCACTGAGTACAACAGTAGATAAAGTGTTGGATAGCGTAGGGTTTAAAATTACTATTCCCACTCGAGGGAGTGCAACAGTAGGAAAAGTGTTGGATAGCGTAGTTGTAAAAATTACTATTCCCACTCCAGTGAGTGCAACAGTAGGGAAAATGTTGGATAGCGTAGGGGTAAAAATTATTATTTCCACTCCAGTGAGTGCAGCAGTAGGGCAAGTGTTAGATAGCGTAGGGGTAACAATTACTATTCCCACTCCAGTGAGTGCAACAGTAGGGAAAGTTTTGGAGAGCGTAGGGGTTAAATTAACATATTAATTAATGTTATAATTTTTGTAAAATAAATAACAAATTAATAATTAATTAACAAAAATAATAAATAAAAGTAAAATTAAATTAATATTTACTTAATTATAAAAAATTACTTCCCACCCTATTCCTCTATAAACCCACAACCCGCCTCAAATATAAAATAACATACTTAATTTAATTACCAATTAATCAATTAATTAAAAAAAATTACCAATTAATAATACATTGACAATAAATTAATTAACAATACCAATAAATAAAAAATTATAATAACTAATAATTTATATAATTTTAAATTAACCAATTTATAAAAAGTAATTACCAATAAATAATTAATTATCAATAAATAAATACATTGTAATTAATTAATTATATTTAAATTACTTCCCATCCTATTGCCCTATAAACCCACAACCTGCTACACATAAAAAGAACATAATTAATGTAATTATCAATTAATCAATTAATAGAAATTAATTGCCAATTAATAATTAATTAACAATACATTAATTGACAATAACAATAGATAAAAATTACAACATTAATTATAATTAATATAAAGTAATCAATTAATACAAATTTATGACCAATTAATAATTAATTAACAGTAAATAAATAATCAAAAACAATAAATACATATTAATTAATTGATTATAATTAAATTACTTCCCACCCTATACTCCTATAAACCCACAACTCGCTCTGATACTAAAACGCAAAATGTACTTAACAAAAATACTAATTTCTAAACATTTAATACATAAATATCGATATTATTAACAACAATATTTTTGCTAACAATGTTACATACCTCGATATAAAAAAAAACCTGATATTACTTACCTTAAGGTCGATATTCTTGTCAACGATATTCTTGACATCGATATTCTGTCCCTACGATATTTAAAACTCAATATTATTGTAGGTCGATATAAACAACTCGATATTTTGACTGCGCATTCGACTGGCCAATGAACTTGCTGTTTGTCACTTTGGACAGTGTTACCCATTCCCTGAGCAGTTTCACATGGACACGTGCACACCGGAACTATGGACTGGCCAATGGCCTTGCTTTTTGTCACTTTGGATTCCCATTCCCTGTGCAGTTTCTCATGCACACATGTGCATACTTTGAATTTGTACTGGCCAATGGCCTTGCTGTTTGTTACTTTTGATGCCTATCTGGGTATTATGTGATAAAGACTGTTACTCCTGTTGTCTGCTTTGTCAATGTCCTTGCTAAATAAAAGGTCTTCTCCTAATTATTCTGTGCTCAGATTTGCTAAATTGTACACATGTCATGTCAGGATGCAATACTAGAACAGAGGTGAATGCTATCCACAGGATTACTTGCAGGGTAGCCAGGGCATTTCTGTGTAGTCATCTTATGTGTGCCTCTGTTCATAGTCACATGGGTACATTTGAATGTGTGTACTTGAGTAGTCATACAGTGTGAATGGCCTGTCATTGTCAGTAGTGTTGATGTATGTGTGCCCCTGCAATGCCAACTACAAACATGTTTGACCCAGGTAATGAGTGCCTGCTTATTTGAATTGTCAGACATGTGCTTCAGATTGTGGGCACATGTAGGAGTTGTAGGTCGAACACTGTGCAGTGTGTCGATGTGTCCTTGCACTCCTGGAGGATACCTACTTGTTGTTGCTGCCAGTTGTGAGTATGCAGAGTGTATGACTGCAAAGTCTGTTTTGTGTTTTGTTGATCAGCCATGAGTCTTTTTTTATGTTTGTGCTCACTGTACTGACCTGCTCAGCCCCACTGACATTATTTGTGAGTTTTCTCATGCATTGCTGTCACTTGACACATTTTTGGCTCCAGTATGCTATGTGGTATGAGGAGTCATACCATATGTTAAAGGTGCTTCTGATGCCTACACATTGTGAGTTATTCCTCTATGTATTTTTGCACTGTACACTCCTCATCTGTGCAATACTGATGCACACTCTACTTCAGTCTCATGTCTTCTACCCTATGACTTGCCAGTGTGTGAGCCTCCCCGCCACTTCATAGTGTGACACTATACTGTGTGAGGATGATCTCTGTCCAGGACCAATGTGCCACTCAGGACAGTTTCACAATTAGTTTCATGTTATTTTCTTCTACTAGTTTGCAGTCATGGTTGCTCATGTGCAGCGCATATGTCATAGCAGCACAGTCCTCTTGTCATATCGTTTGCATCTGAGTTGTGCATCTGTGGGTGAAGACTAAGCTTTATGTGTATTTGCTGAGGTACTGCTACCCTTCCTGGGTGATATTATCTGTGTGTTTTGATTATTTGTTTTGTGAGAGTTCATTGTGGGGCACTCAGATATGTGTGCTACTGGTTTTGTAGTTGTGCACACTCTGTTTGGTGTGCATGCAGTGCTGTCAGTGTATGTTGCCTTATACTTGCTTGGTGTGCATCTCCTTGATGTCCAGCTGAGTTTGCTATGTGATGGATTGGTTTGTGCATCTGTTGTGTTTTTCTTGTGGATGTATGCAGTGGTTTGCCTGTGTTGGATCTTTCTACTGACAGGTGCAATATGTGTGTGATGTTCTATTTCCATGACATTTTGTGTGAGTAGTTTGTGCATTGTGATACATTAATTGCATGTGTAGTGTGCATTTCATGTGTGTATGTCACATGCAGCAATGTGGATTCATGTTCATGAACTTGTTTTGAGTGCACAATAGTGGTTTTTCCTCCTATTTTTGGCCTGTCACTTGTCAGGTTTGTGCATGTGCATGCGCGTGGTCCACTATGACATCATGTTGACTCGATGACTGGTGTGGTGTGTATGTCTGTGTTAGCTGATTTGTCCCATTGATCCCAGTTATTGTTCATGATTGTTTTTTGATGAGGCAATTCTTGTTTGTGTTGGGGTATGGTGTCTGTGCATTGGTCCAGAATGACAATGTTTTGCATTCCTGTTCTGTCTAGTGTCGCATTGCCTTTCCACTGTTTGACTGCACATAGCTGGGCTCGTTGGACTTCTGTGTATGTTGTTTGTGGGATTTGTGTTTGGATATTGTTTTTGGGTCAGCATTGGTTCAGGCATACCTGAGTGTCAGCCTTACATTTGTAGATGCACCACAGGGTGTGTGATCGGTTGTCAGTGAACTCACAGGACATCATTTGCACCATTATGTGTGTTTCTCACAGGTGTTGAGTGTTGCAGGTGTGAGATGGGTAGATGAGGAGCACGTATGAAGGCCCTACTTGTGTTTGACAATCAGGGAGTGTGACAATAAGCCATGTGTGTTGTGCTGATGGCATACACATGTCAAGTATGATGACACAGATATGTGGCTGGTCACTGTATGACTTCTGACACTTCCTATCCTTCCTGTGCCTATGCATGTCTTGCATTGATGAATCCCTGAGTTGTTGCACAGAGGTCACTGTGGTTTGATTTCACTCACTGTGCCATCCATGTCTGATTCGAGGGCTGAAGCGTGGTGTGATAAGTTCCTCCTCTTGTATGTGATGTACACATGATATGTGGCTTTCCAGAACTGTCCTCTTCACTTTGGGCTAGCACATTTATTGTCCTCCATTGCTACTGACCTATGGTATATGTATGTGGCAGAGTGTCAGTGTGGGATCTTTCTGAGGGACTTGACAATCAGTGTGAACACTTCAGTGGCTGTTCATATGCAGTGTGAGTCTTCATTTCTTAATTATTCTCAGTTTGATTCACATAAGTGGAAGGTAGGTGTGAGGAGGAGGGTTGTCCAGCCCCATACCTTCTGTGAAGGGTGTTCATTTTCACCCCCACCTTCCCAATCATTCTACCTTGTCCTTTGATGTGTGCGGTGTGAGGTCTAGCCACACCTGGCTGATAAATTGTGCAGGGGGGCACAGGAGGGGCGCACAGCATGTGCCCAAATGAATGTGGGAAGCGTACTGTGGGTAGGGTGAAGGTGGAGCCCTGTGAATCTGGCCAGACTGCCCATGTCTGGTGCCCGCCCTGCTTACTATATTGTGCACAGGTTTTCCTGCGTCTTCACCGCTGCAGTGACTTGCCCGGGACATTGCAGTGATTTTGCAATTGATGGGAGACCCAGATGCGGAGGTGTGGGTTTCTATCAGGCAGGACTTGTGTGAGTACACTGGGGGATATGGTCCTGTCCCCACCAGAGTGTCTGATATGGACAGGACCTGTATTTCAGCACAGGAGTTGTGTGTTGTAGTTGTATGCAGAGTTGTGTTTTTACGTACCTGCGTTGTTGTCCGCGGCGACATCTTATTTGCTGTTAGTGGATGAGGTACAGCAGCGAAAGGGCTTGAAGAGCTGGATCCATTGCGGTCAGGACCATGTGGAGGTGACGAGGATTCAGGATTCGCTCTTCACTTTTGTAGTCCTGCCGTCTCCGGGTGGCTGGATGCTCCGCTGTGGTGTGATGGGCTGTTTGCGGCATCGTGATTTGTCCGGCATCAGGACATCATTCCTCACGGTGGTGTTTCTCCATAGGCTCCCTCCGCGAACCATTGGGTACGAAAATTGTTGGCGGATCACGTAACTCTGAAGCTATGTTTGCCTATGGACCGCCAATACAGTGCGGAAAAGGACAGTTTCCATAACCGCCGGCAACGCGGATGTGCATATGACCGCCCTCCTAATGACTCCCTTATCTTATGTTCATTTGTTTGATAGTATGGGCTTTCTATTAAGAGATTGTAGTGTTCTGCTACATCAGTTATTGGGACGTATGCTAGTGCATCCCCAACTCCTGGGCAGCCTCTGCCCTGTGTTCATCCTGAACCTTCTTAAAAACAGTCGGAAGCACGGTCATGGAGGGGGTGACAAAACACAGCAAATAATCCACCGCAATCACCTTCCCCAAGTAATGCAATCAGCCAGATTGGGGATAATTCCTTTAGGTAAGCTCATTGGGAGGACTTGGCTGTTGTGTACTTGCTTATGACCAGGTGCGTTTCTCCCCCCTTTGACTTGACCAGTATCCCTCGCGCACTTTCACTTTGGAAATCCCCGCGTTTTAGTTCAAACTGACAATAGCATGTAGACACCTTTATTGTTCTGAGCAGAGTTTGGGTTTATACTGCTAACGAACGCACCCTCATTTAGCTGATTTGCTACTGAACCACCTTCTATACAGAACGCTCTGATCTAACCAGCACAGACGCATGTTTTGATAGCATTCTGCGAGCTTTTAAACGCCTTACACTAGCTCACGGGACGCTGCAACCACGTTCGCATTGACGCCTGTGATTTTTCAGGGATGGACAAATAACTCTATTGAGTACGTAGTCATCTTTTCCTCCTAGGGTTCTCACATGGATGATACAGACACTGTATGATACGCCCTGCATAGACTTGATGTTTATTTATGTCAGATATTTTGCGCTTCAGGAGTATTCTAATTGATACCCTCTCCCTGTACCAGATATTGTTTTGGATTGACTCCCTGCTGTGAGAGATTCATTACCCCAACAGCAACCTCTTCTACAAAGTGAGTTTCCACACGTTTTTCGTGGTTGAGTCCAGTGAGTGAGATGTCCTACCACCGCTGGGGATCCCTTAAACTGATTCACTTTCTGTTTCTTTCGACTTTAGGAGCTACTCAATAGTCCACTTGGGAACGCACACTGACCGTGTTTTCCACCCACAAGTAGGTATTAGCTACCTTACTCATCCTAGTATTCACCCCTCTTTTTATATATACATCCACCTCACTCACTCATTTTCTGATTATTCATAGGTGCTCTTCCCAGCCCTGTCCTGATGAAGACCCCAACTTGAGGATTAACTCACCCTCAAATCTAGGGGTCGAAACGTTGACAACCAACAACCCAATCACAAGCTCAAGGGACTGACTATTACGAATAACATGTACATTTGATCTATGTTCACATGTGGAAACAATTGACCTATGTTAGGCTGGAAAGGTTCAACTCCATGTATTAATAATGTGTATATGTCACTCTACCTTTACCCTGTCCTTTACCCATAAATTCACCACCATCTACCCGACCCTTCCTTCTTTTTCCTTCATACCAAAAGCACTGTAAATATTGATTGCATGACTATCGATTGGAGCAACTGTGTTGCCACTCATTAATGCCATGACTCCATATTGCATTTGATGCCTCTCTATTCTAGAATTAAAATCTGATTTGAGCATCATACTTAAGTAAGAGTGGTGAATGATTTTCCATTATTTGTTTTGTGTTAAAAAGTTGCTATCACTACCACTACTCTAGTGTACTGTAATACTGACCCAGGTCTGGTAGTTTTAGGTGGGTTACTCTGTTAAAACTCAACATAGTGTACAAAGAGAGGCAGACAATTAAACATAAATAATTTAAAACATCATATAAAAAAGTTAAGATAGAGTCACAAGAGTTAAAAAAACAGAATACATCATAAAGTGTTTTTTGTGGGCCAAGATCACGAAGCATGTTCCAAAGAATTTTTTTAGCAGGTCACATAGAGTCTACATAAAACTGGATTTAAGATCACATAGATTTAAGAAATTACAGTGCCATATGAGGTGCATTTCAAATGCTTTATCCATAGTGCCTGCCAAAATCTAGATAGACCAAAAACCATAACTCTATGTGTATCAATACACATAATTCTTAGGAATTCTAGATAGTGGCCCCTACCAACTAGTTTGCAAAGTGGTAATATCCATTTTTTTCCTAAGAGGTTTATAGTTAGGACAGAACAATAAAAGATGAACAATAGATTCAATCACTGGCAACTAACAATGGGAGCAAAATAATCTGCCCCAACCTGTGCATTAGCTTGGTATAAAGTAAAAGAGCGTGAGTCCAGTGCAGATGAAAATCCAAGAGAGTTCAAGCAAGTAGCAGCACCAATGACCATTTAGAGGATGTTCCGGGAGTATCTGGATGACTCAAAAGAGGTCTATGTGGATCAAAGCCCATTGGTGTATTGATATGGTAAGATGTGCTAATGACCAGTGCTCAGCAGGTTGGCCATAAAGTATCTGGCTTGTCCAGTAGCCAGGTATCTGCGTAGCGTGTGTTCAATGCAGCTGGTGCAGTTGTCACAGTGAGAAGGACCAGTTTCTCACCTAAAAATATGGAGAGACTGACCATGATCAAAATGAACCAACACTTTATAGCACCGAATTACACCATTCCAGAAATACCACAGGAGGGGGACGAGGGTGTTTGGTCAAACTCAGGTCAGAGTATGTTAGCTGACCAGCTTCTGGGGGTGAACCACCTGTGGTTGAGGACAAATTCTACTTCTTTGACTTAGTAGGCCCCCATAGAACATTTTATAGTCAAACTACTTTACCAAAAAAAAAAGATATAGCTATCTGAACATTATAGATTTGATGTGTTTGTATCTGACTGACTTCTACAGACCCTCCATTTTAGCAATATGTATGGCTGGATTGGAGATGGAACAGTGTGCAGTGAAGAAGCCTCCCCCATTCCCTTCAAGGACATTGGAGAGACAATGCCTAAGTCCATGCAATGCCTATCTTTTTTTTCATATCCTACAAGACTGTCCCAGAAGATTGGATTTACAAGACTGCCCATTGTTTTGCAGGTTGCATCAAAGCAGAGATACAATTGTGTATCATAGTGCTCTGAATGGAACATGTAGCTATTGTGCCAATGTGTGATATATTATTTATTGATTGTGAGTGTTGTTTGATGATTCATGTGGTAGCAGACACTGACGGAGCGTGTTCACCTACTTTTTAAGCTTGATTGTGATGGTTTGCAATGCTTGTTGCCTGATGAGGGATCATTATTCCTGAATGTTATTGGCCTTCCCCTTTGACACTTAGCAAGATTAGCTTGTCAAGTCCACTTGTTTCTCATCTTATTTATCAACAGCAGTGCACTGCTGGTCGATCTCTCTAAATTGGTTTGGGACTGAGTTGTACTGATTCATTACACGGAGTCAGGAGGATGGAGGAAGGATTCAGAGTGGTAGTACCTCAACAACAGCTAGTAGAAGGAAGTTATCACTTTCAGAGAAACCAGCATGATGATGACTCTAAGAGGCCTACTCAGCTCAGTGGACTCACTTTACTGCTACGTAATTAGTATTTTTCAAACCTAAATATCAGAACATTTAGACACCAACTCAATGTGGGATCTGCTATTATCTGTGTAAGATCCCACACAGCCAGCCCCATTTACCCAACCACACATAAAAGCAATCCATATTTTAGATATAGAACATGATTTGTTAACATCATCACTCAGGCCTTGTGTTGAGTTGCATAAACCTTTAACCTTGTCCACTCTTGCTTCTGAGTCCACTTCTCCTGACTCAAGGATTTTATAAGTTTAGTTTTAATTAAATACTTAGCACCCCATTGCTCATAAGAAGTTACAATTGTTAGTTGTTGTTATCATATTAGGTATTCTTTGTTGTGCCATGATGGTAGTCATATCTAAGTCTTCCTAAAGTTCAGATATAAATAATATAACTCACTAACTTTCTTTTCTTCCAGTCTAGTTGGCTGTGATGGATAATCCTTTGATTATTCCAACTGTTGGAGTTCACCTAGGTGAGATTGGGACCTCACATGTGATTCCTTCCTTATTAATGCACTAGCTTGCTACCACTATCACCACCATAAGATGGCACCTGGGAAACCCTGCAGTGAGAAGACTGAGAGAGGTAGCAGCATTTGCTTCATCTATTCAGGTAAGAGAACGATGGCGTGAAATGAACTACTTTAGTTAGTAACTGATTTCTACTGAAGATGTTGTTTCTCAAGGTTGTTGTAGACAATATATGGAATGACAATACCCACCAGTGGTCAATATAGTTACAGATGGCAGTGGAACAAGTGTAGAACTAAGGGCCTGATTCACAAAGGTAAACTTAGGCCAAAAGTCTAAGTTTAGACCTGAAGTCGAAGTTAAGACCTATAGGGCCTCATGTAGGTAGCGAAATACCGGTCGGTAACGGCCGATTTTCGGTAAATATGCCGTTACCGACCGGTATCCAGACAAGTGAGATGTAGGAGTCCAAAAACCACTTTTCGGTAAATATGAGGCGGTAAATACCGATTCATAGTTACCGAATCCTAAAATACCGATTCATATTTACCGAATACATAATTAACGAATCAGTAAATATGAAGTGGTAAATATGAAGTGGTAAAAATTTAAAATGACATGTAGGAGCAGTCGGTAATTAAGAAATCCAGGAAAATCGGTAAATAAGAGTCGGTAATTAACACGGATTGAAAGCAGGTGGTAACCATCAACAATGCACATAAGCAATCCCAAAATGCTACAGCGTGGACAACATGGCCGCCATGTACGTCATTGCAAGGCGCCTACGTCTACAGGCAGCAGGACTGAGGGTGTGGCGACGGGAGGAACAAATCTACAGACAGCGCATCACACTACTCCAGCTGACTGATGCAGAGATACATGAGAGGTACAGGCTACACCCCGAAACCATCATGGACCTGATAAGGGACCTGCACCCACTCCTGGACCAGCCAACAAGAAGGGCGCACGCCATACCACCACATGTGCAGGTGCTCTGCAGCCTACATCTACTGGCATCCGGCAGTTATCAGGTGGTGATAGCTGCGGTGGGTGGTGTATCCCAGAGTTGCCTGTCCCGTTTCTTCAGGAAGTTCCTGGATGCCATGATGCAGAGAATGCACCACTACATAAGCTTCCCAAACACACAGGCTGCACTGCAGAAAACAAAAACAGACTTTTATCACATGGCACAGTTCCCCCATGTCATCGGCTGTATTGATGGTACACACATCCCAATCTGTCCACCAGCTGATACAGAGCACATCTACAGGAACAGGAAGTCCACCCACTCCATCAATGTGCAGGTGATCTGTGATGCAGGGAACATCATCACAGATATTGTTGCAAAGTTTCCTGGGAGCACCCACGACTCTTACATCTTCCAGAATAGTGGGATCTACACACGACTGAGTGCCGGAGAATTCGGAGAGGGATACCTGCTGGGTAAGTAACAGTGACGCCCCTTGAAACCTGCAAATCAGAGTGTATAGAGGCATGTAACTGATGGTTCCCTTTTACTCATCCAGGCGACAGTGCATATGCATGTCGTTCATTCATCCTCACTCCCTACCTACACCCAGCAACCCAGAGTGAGAGACGATACAACGTGGCCCACAAAACAACACGCAATGTGGTGGAGCGCACGTTTGGACTACTGAAGAGCAGGTTCCGCTGCCTCCACAAGAGCGGAGGCGCACGCCAGTACAAACCCATCACCTGCTGCAAGATTATTGCCACTTGTGCAATGCTGCACAACCTTGCCACGAAAAAAGGTACAGATGTGGAACTAACATATTTTGAGGACAACGAGGATGAGTCAGGCCAGCCAGAGGGCAGCGCAGCTAGAGTGCCAACTGCAATCGATGGGAGAGAGAGACGGGCAGAGATCACATGCAACTATTTCTGAGTAAGTGAGGGGACACAGCGAGTTGTGAGAAGTCATGACGTAGTTTAATGTGGCACCACGCCATGAACACATGAACAGGCCAATCTGGCAATATACCATCTATACAAGGAGTATGTCCAGGGTTACGTCACCCAATGGGAAGTGGCTAAGCAGGGCCACATCAATGTTTGCGCATACGCGCTGCAGTGGTGGATTGCACGGCCTGTGCATCCTCACTAGAGCCAACCCCAAGCCGCCTGCTGCTCCTGCGTGCTTCGGGGACGGGGGGTGTGATGCTGCTGCTGGTGTCGATGCTCTCCGCAGCATCCCCTGCAGCAGTTGTCGACGCCTGACTAGTCAATAGCACCCCTAGTGCACTTGTCACCTGCACCATCCCCCGAGACAGGTCGCTGCAGCACTGTGTTAGGCCCTCCTGCATCGTCACAGAGCGCCGGCAAAGTAGGGAAGTCGCAGTTGCCAGACGGTTGAGTGCCCTGCTGGTAGTGTCCCTTCTCTGGCGTTCCCGGCGCCGTGCTTCGATGTCAGCATCTAATTTGCTGCACAACTGCTGGATTGACTGGGACATGTCCCGAATGCCCGCAGCCATGCCGCCAATGTTTGTGTCCATGTTGACTAAGCTTGTCTTCATCACCCGCATGTGCCTCTGGACTGACATAACTGCCTTTGATTGCAGGCGCTGTTGCTTCAACATTTGGCCCTCGAGCCCCAAGAAGACACCATGGCCGTCAGTGGGTGCTGGTGGACTCTGGACACGCGACCTGCGGCGCCCTCTTGCTCCCGTCTGTGCTGCCTGTGAGGTGTGGGGCACAGTGGGATGGCTCCCTTCCTGGGGCCCGGTGCGGTCTTCTGGGCCCATGCTGTCGTCTGACGAGGTGTCGAAGGCTCGTAGCCTGGCTGCTGGACGCCTCCTCATTCTCACACCTGCAAGCGGAGATGTGGCCGGTGATTCGAACATGAGTGGCGATGCTGGCTGTGGTTGTGGTGATGCTGGCTCTCGGTGAGGTGATGCTGGCTCTCGGTGAGGTGATGCTGGCTCTGTGTGCGGCGAGGCTGGCTGTGTTGGTGGTGCGGCTGCAAGTGGGCCTGCTCCCTGGTCTGAACTCGTGCTGGCTAGAGGTGATTTTTGTGGCCGGTGTGCCGTCTCCCCTGCAGCATGCCCTGTACTGCATGATGTCACATCTGTGGACAGAAAAACAACATTGGCTCAGTGTCCCCGAAGGGCTGCATTGCAAGCGTCACAATAAATCATTTCACATTCCAATCTGTCCTCTGTCTCCTTGTGCCTCGAGTGCGTGACATGCCTTGTTGCCCTGTAACATTTACGTCATGGTTAGTGTTGCCCTGACTACATCTCCCGGAATGCAATGCCTGTCTGCACTGACACGTGTGGACTGCAGTGTGATTCTCGTTTCACAATGGGGAATGTGGGATAGGGGTAGGGGAGGCTACATTGCTGTGCTTTCGTCTTACCTTGGTGTGTTGCGGCTCTGGCAGAGCTGTCGGCGTCCCCAAGACCCACGACGCTCTCTTGCTCGATTGTGGCCGCCACCAGCTCCTCCAGTTCGGTGAGGGCAGGTGCCCTGTTGGTTCCACCTCCGGTCTGGATGGCCTCCTTCTGGATGTCGCCCATCTTCCTCTTGGTCACAATCCTCAGGTCATACCAGCGCTTTTTGAGGACCTCAATGTCCCTGTGGGTCACTCCCACAGCATTGACCTGCGCCTGGATGGCCAGCCATATGTTGCGCTTTTCGGCCTCAGGCACTTGCAGGGATTGCCTCCCAAACAGCTTCTGGTGCTGCTTCACCACCTCCTCCACCAGCACCTGGAGTTCCTTGGGGCTGAATTTGAGCTTCCTCCTCCTTTCCCCTCCGTCTTTCTGTGTTCTCTGGCTGGACATGCTGTTCGTTTCCCGCTCGCACATGCAACTGCTCCCTGCCTCTCCTCTGCACTCCAAGCCTCTCCAGGGTCGGCTAATTATGTACACCTGCCTGGGTGTGGCCACTTCGGCTAATTGTGTACACCTGCCTGGGTGTGGGCAGTTCCTGGTTGGGTGGGCTGTCGTTGCACAGGATTAGCTGTTTCGTCAAGTCATGTGATGTTATTTACCGAATCCGTACATACCGATTCGGTATTTTCCGATTCGGTAGATACCACCTCGGTATTTTCGGATTCGGTAGATACCACCTCGGTATTTTCCGAATCGGTAATTATCACCTCGGTATTTACCGAATCGGTGAATTCCGATTCGTATTTACCGAATGTTACCGAATCGGTAACTGTTACCGAATTTTTACCTACATATAACTTACCGATTCTAATTTACCGATTCGGTACGGCTCGGTATTTAAGAACCGGTAAAATTTATTTACCTACATGAGGCCCATAGTCACCTTTACTGCAACTAAAGTTACACTTTTGGTCTAAGTTTAGACCAAAAGTCTAACTTTACTACTACTAAAGTTAGACTTTTAGTCTAAGTTAGACTTATGGTCTAAACTTAGACCAAAAGTCTAACTTTAGTAGTAGTAAAGTTAGACTTTAGGTCTAAACTTAGACTTGAGGTCTAAACTTAGAATTTTGGTCTAAGATTACCTTTTTGAATCAGGCCCTTACTGGGTATGCACTCTTTTTGACAAATTTAAAAAAAAGAAACTGACTGTGCTAAAAGGCATCAGTGCAAAGTAAAACACCCCAAAAAAGATTTGAGGCATAAATAAAGTAAAAAAATGATTTTCCTTTATTTTTATTTACGGTAAAGCTTACTTGTTCCACCCACAGCAGACCCACCCATGCAATTTATCCCATCGGCACGGATGGTGAGGTTGCCTCATTCTAAATTGTTTTTAATTTTACTAAATTGTTTTACTTTAATCTGAAGGCCTTTAATCTGAGCTTTCCGCTCTTATTACTGAGTTTTCCCTGGGTTTTAAACTGTCATGCTGTTTGGTATTTTAACTGCTCATTTGCACAACTCTGCTTATTTGAATAAATAGCGTCGCCTGATACTCTAGTTTTTTAAACCCATTTTATTAAATTGCTCACTTTACGCTTTGCACTTTACCTGCTGGCAGTCCTGATCTGAGCCCCGTTCCTTCACGGCTGGTGCGGGTTGAGCGACGGGCGTATCAGATCTAAAGCTGTCTCTTCCTGCTATGCACTGCCCTAGGCACACAGTTCCAGGAGGGACGGGGCGCTGTTTCCTGCCGCACACACCTATTTAGGTGAGATGCCTGAGCGGGCGCGCAGTGGAGGTACCCTGCTGGTGCGCCAAAAGCGTGCCTAATGCAATCCCATCTGCGCTCAGGCCGGGCTCAGGGCCATTACCCCTGTTTGTTTTCCAAGGGGTGTTGCCCCTGGTCGCTCATACTCCAGAGAGGCATTGCTGTCACTTAAGAGGGAAGGTAATAGGGCAGATAATAAGGCTAAGTGTGCGCTGCTTGAGTCATTGTGAACCTAGACACTGTAAACAGTGCAAGTTAACCTTCAACTTTGACAAAATAAAAAACTGGCCTGCTAAAAGAGGAGAGAAACAGCCTCAAACAGTCTCAAATAAGAGACACAAAGCTGATTTCGGCCATACTCATTAATGCAAGGTCCCTGGTCATACATAATTTGAATTCGCAGAGATGGTATGGTCCCACAAACTGGATCTAGCATTTGTGACTGAAACTTGGGCGGATAAAACCACAAATGTAGACATGGGGCAGGCCGTCCTAGCGGGATATACTCTTCTTAATGCCGACAGGGCCGACAAGAGAGGTGGGGGCCTAGCAATTATATACAGAGATCATTTTGCGGTCTCAGGCTCTGCAGTAGGAAGCACAATAGATTGTGAAGTTCTATCCTTTCGGATCACACTCAGCCCAGCCTATACATTTAAGGGCTTGCTGGTAAATAGGCCACCGGGGGGCAGAGCTACTTTTACAGATGTTTTCAGTCCATGCATTGAATTGAGTTACGCAACAGCTGATTTCTCAGTGCTGAGAGATTTTAATTATCATTTAGAAAAGCAGGAGGAAAGGGATACAGCCCTTCTGGTGGATGCCCTGGCTGGCTTTTCCCTTAGACAGATTGTTGAACAAGCCACGCACAAGGTTGGACACACATTAGACGGTATATTTGCGTCTAACCACATCAAAAGGTGTCAGAAATATTACCTGTCCCATGGTCAGATTATAAGGCCTTAATGTTCTCTATGAGTATCAATCACCACGCCTCAATACCATGCAGCTCAGGGGCTGTTGCCAAAGGGCGGGACTGGAGTAGTATTGACACCTCCTCTCTATAAGAATCCCTAGTTCGAACTCAGCCAGTCCTGGTCACAGATGCAAACACGGCAGCTCACAGATTTTCCACCTGGATTAAAAACTCAGTGAATCCTTTGGCCCCCTTCAAGATCTTCACTAACAGGCGGAATAAGCTGTCTGAACCATGGTTCTCGGAGAAACTAAGAAATCAAAAACAGATCTGTAGAAGGAAGGAAAGGAGGTGGAGGCTGAAGTATGACTATGCTGACAAAATACATTATAGGCAATCATTGATGGAGTATAAAAAATGAGTACGGGATGAGAAAAGCAAATATTTTACATAAAAAATACAGCAGACAAATAACTCAACCAAGGAATTGTTTCAAACAGTGAAAAGCCTAGCCAAACTCCCTGAAACTCCGAAGATGGTTGGCAGCAAGGAATTCTGCAATATATTGGCTGAATTTTTTAGGGACAAAGTAGATTCAGTGTATAAAGAGCTTAGCGGATATGGCAATACATTGATTGACATGCCCCTAGCTGGATTGCCATTCTCCCCTGCCCACCTTCTGACTTGTTTCTCTCTACCTCCCATAGAGCAGATTATCTAAGTGGTTAAGACACCTAAATCTGGGGCTCCGCAAGATCCCTGTCCTCCAAAAATATTGCATTTGGTCCCACAAGTGGTTAGTGAACAAGTGTGGGTTCTGTTTTAAGGTATAATTGGGTCCACTATTTTTCCTGCTGAATGGAAAAATGCATCAATTTTACCACTACTGAAGAAGTCTGAGCTGGACCCAGCTGACCCGAGCAACTATAGACTCATTTCAAGAATACCCTTCCCCGCAAAAATATTCGAGAAAATACTTAATTTGAAACTCTCATCCTGTATCGCCTCCGAGAACCTTTTGGATCCATCGCAATATGAGTTCTGGGAGGGGCACAGTACAGAAACGGCCCTGATTATGGCCACTGAGGAACTAAGATTCATGCTGATGATGGGGGGAGGTCCGCACTGATAATATCAGCTCTATCGGCAGCCTTCGATATGGTAAACCACACTTTTTTAATTACCAGACTCTCAGAATTAGGTATTAGAGGACAGGCCCTTAAACTGTTGACCTCCTTTCTCTCTGATAGAGTCCAATCAGTTGAAGCAGAGGCCTTTGCCTCAGAACAGTTCTCGCTCCCGTGTGGGGTGTCTCAGGGCTCGGCCCTCAGCCCTACGTTGTTCAATCTGTATGTCTCCCCTCTGGCCAAAATCATCAGGCAATGTGGGTTCTCAGTGGTCTCGTATGCTGATGATACCCAATTGGTGGTGTCAGTTTACAGCAATATGGAAGAGACAGCAGATCATTTTAATCTCTGTATGTCTCAGGTACATCAATGGATGAGTCTGAACTGTCTGAAACTTAATATTGGAAAGACAGAGGTCCTCTTATTGGGGTCTGATACATCTTTCTGGACACCCCTATGCCTGTAAATAAGGCCAAAAATGTAGGCATCGTCTTCGATGACAAACTGACCTTCAAACATCAGATCACTTCCCTGTCTTCCTCTATCTTTTTCATCCTGGAAATTATTAGAAAAATCCCCTTCATTCCACTGGAGTCAATAAAAATTCTTGTGACAGCACTGGCATTGTCCAAATTGGACTATGGAAATGCGCTTTATGTAGGGATCCAAAAGCAGCATCTTCAAAAGCTACAACGGCTTCAGAATGCAGCAGCCAGATTCCTGCTGGATTTTCCAAAACTCCAGCCGGTCTCACAGAAGTTGAAGAGCCTACATTGGCTCCCTGTCAAGAAGAGAATTATATTCAAAGCACAATGTCTAGCTTTTAAAGCACTCCATGGGGTAGGCCCTGACATTTTGAAAAAGCAACTGAAATCGTATACACCAACCAGAAATTTGCGGTCGGTTCACTGCAAACTCCTTCAAATACCCAGAATTAAAAGAGTTTGTTGGGGCGCGAGAAGTTTTTTGTCGGGTACCGTTAAAACCTGGAACATGCTTCCTGGTGAGATAAAGAATTGTCCAACTATCCTGGCCTTCAGAAAAGCTTTAAAAACCTGGCTGTCAATAAATTAGGCTCAGTTCTGGATTGCGTGGTAACCTTATTTTTACATCTGGCTCAAGCGCCTAGACACTGACTGGCATTTGTGTGCTATATAAATGTTTAAATCAAATCATCTCCACCCAATGTCCCCCAAAAAAATACCTGTCCAAAATCCAAACCCCAGTCCCAACTCTTTTTCCCAGCCTTTCCACTCACAAGCAAAAGATCCCCCACCAAAACAAAGAACCAAACAGGGCGTGGATGGCTTCCTCTTCGTAGGTTTGTAGGCAGTCCAGGTTCTGCTCGACCCAGGGCACCCTTTTTTCAAGCCGCACAAGATCCTGCAGGACACAGTGCTGGAACTGGTTGTCTAATCAGGAGTGTGGACAGAAGTGGTAGTCAACCAAGTATGTGACAGCTGCCAGCGGCCCTGGCGGTTATGTTGCTGGGAGGCTGGATCCTGCAGCTGGCTGGAGGAACTGGGGCCATGAGCAGTGTCAGATGTTTTAGCCTTCTCCTCCTCTATAGTTACCAGCTGACCGTACTTCCGTAGGATTGTCTCCAGCTTCTGCCACCGCAGCTGGGCTGTCATCTCCTACCATGTAGATGCAGGTGGTGGACCAGCAGGAATAGCCATCTCAAGAAAAAAGACAAATTCTAAAAAATGCTCAGTGCAAACACTTGTTTAAAATTAAAGAGTGGCACAGAAGCAGTACATTTCTGTCTCCCTAGGGCCATTGGAATTTGATTAGGGGAGTCACAGGGCCATTTTTTACCCCACAAATGCCTCACATAAAAAGCACAGAATGGCTGAAAATAAATAAGGCAGATTAAATCTAGCTAAAAAAAACGGGCATTTTTTTTCTACTAAAGGCTTTCCTAGTAAAAAAACTAAACAGACGTGTGTGGAAAAAAATAAATAAATAGCTTCTCATTAATAAGTAAGGCATTATGCACCATGGAATACATGTGATTATGCTAAATTAATGGAGGCATGCTAGGCAGTGCGTCAGATACTTTGCTACTCGCTGCAGTCTACTGCTGGGGCAGCTGAAAAGGATAATTATCTATCTTTAATTGCAATGTCCCTGCTCTACTCTAAATGCCCTGACACCACAGAGACAGATGAATATTAATTCATAAAAAGTAAGATACTACGTCAAACATATCACATATAAAATGTGGATATCCTGTCTGCCATAAGTAGATGGTGGGAAAAACGGTGCTGGGAAAAATGATGCACTGCAATGCAGGCAGACAGACAGAATTTACATAGATTGTATTTGACATGTTTGTCACAGAGTATTCTATTAGCAAAACATGAAATCAGGCACTTAGTACCACTATACTCCCTGTCCCGACCTTCACCACAAATTATTTCCCAAAAATTCATTACGGAAAGGAAACTTAACTTATTCTGCTGCAGGGTATTAGAGGGATTAGGAGGGGTAGGTAGAGATTTTTCTAAGAACGGTGGGGTGTCATTGATCATCATCATGTGCCTAAGCATTGACTTAGTCAGTCACTGTGGTGGACAAAAGTAAAAAAGGAAACATTTGAACATGCGTAAATCTGTCATGGAAGCCTTGAAATATATGAATAACTTCACATGGCCAGAAAAATGTGGCAAATGCTAAGAATGGATTGTTCTGTTTTGGGGGGGCAGAATTTAGGAAAGATTAAAGGAGTGAAGTACTAGGAGGTGACTGAGTGAGCCCTGAGAAGGTAGGAAAACACACCTTGTTTTTGCTTTGCAATGCATTGTAAACTTTGTAAATGCGACATTAACTGAAGCAGATGCACATTACTCAGCCAACAGGGCAGTGATGAATTAAACCATGCTGCATTTTGATCATGGGTGGCAAAATGCCATGGGCAGAGAGAGTGGTAATGAATGATGATTGGTGGGATATATATCTGCCTTACTTTACAAACACTGTGAGCCAGGGGAGTAGACAAACATTTTTAAATACCCCCTCCCTTTGAAGCATAGCTTTGATAAAAACCAAGCAAGCTAAGTCGGTGAGCATGCCCCTTTCCCAGAAGAGCTCCCTTGTGTCTTCATTCAAGCAATTATCCATTTATCCTTTCATTGTTTCATTCACCCTTTGATAGCCACCATTAAATCTTTACTTCCTCTCATCCAATCATTCATCAAAATGTCCAGTCTATCCGTCCATATTTTCCTTCCATCCATACAGCCATCCATTCATAATCCAGCCTTTCAGACAGCTGTCAGATGAAGGGACATGTATTTGTGTAAGCATTTTTCTCAGTGCAGCTGTTCATTCATGGGGCTCAATAACCTTTTAATTAAACCTGTTCTTATAAATATTTTATTTTTGATATATGTTTGTGGGCTCTTTTTTTTTTTTTACAGAGTTTTAAATAGCTCAAACTTGACCCGAAACACATACATTTTTTTGTTAGGCACGGAAAGATTAAGTGATTTTCCCAGAATCACAGGATGTTAAGCGAAATTGACGATACTCAAACTCAGTTCCCCAGATTCGAGGTCGACCGCCATAGCCGTTAGGCCAACTCCTCTCCTCTCTTTGGTTTTTGTAACTGGCAGGCTAATCAGTTTTGCATTTTAGATCCTTCTTAGGGGCCAATTATGATATCATCAGGAAAGCATTCCTACCAATTCGGTTCCGTAATGGTTTCCTACCAACTCAACTGCGAGCTTCCCGGACAACAGATTATGATGCACTGCATGTAAAATTCCATGCAAGTCATATGGAAAGCTATCAGCAGGATTAAATCATCCAGAAGCAAGCCCGATTTGACAGACTCATTCGGAAATGCTGAAGAATATACATTCCGGTAACAAAACAGACTCGGTTTACCCCATGACCAGATTACGATCTATCCAATGTGATTTCAGAACTGTGATGTTTGTGTAACAAATGGTGAGTGGAAAATTATAAAAACAGTAACAATGAGCATTAGCACCGCCCACCAATCCACCTATATTAAGGGCCAAAAACTTCACCACAATCCTTTGCTCTAACACCACTGCTGCCAGGTCTCAGGAATCTGTCCACATTCCCTTTTCTCTGCCTCATACACTCACACTTCACCCACCACACAACTTGCACAGATTTTTTTTTTAAACTTCTCACAAACACACACTCTCTTTTATATTCACACTCACCCTCACCCTCACCATGACCCAGAGGAAGCAGCCACGTTTTATAGATAAGGAGTTGGAAGTGCTTATAGATTAAATAGTCAGAGTAGAGCCACAGTTATTTGGGACCCTAGTCCAACAGACCCCTCTTTCCCAGATAAATAGGATGTTGGACAGGATAGTCAACAGGGTGAATGCTAAAGCCTGTCCTGCGCTTAATGGATGATATCAAGAGTAGGTATTATGATGTGAGAAGGAGGGTAAAAAAATTACAAGCCAAAGAACATGCTCAAAGCCAGCGGACTGGCGGCGGCCCTCCTGCACCACCTGTGCACTTTCCTTCCAGGGAGGAGAAGGTGCGTGCCATCCTTCTGTTGGGGAGCATCTATGGACTACCAGGAGCACCAGAGTCTGGTAAGTACCTACTCCACATTCAAACAAAATTTCCAATTACACATTTAGACATGGCTGTAAAGGATACAGTTATACAAATGGCTTTACATTCTAAAAAGAATTAGAGCCAATGAGCATGTGATGTGTATGTAATATTGATAAATAACTTACCTGCAATGAAAATGAAAATGCATAAAACTCCCACCATGCACATACTTCTCACAAACTCACAGCAATGCTTGGTGCTCCACACACCAGTCACCAGTGTCAGCCATCTTGGCAGCACATTTTCATTCACTCTCAGGAAATCTGAATCACAGATAGGCAGTTTGGGATGGCTGGGAAGGTAGGTGTGAGTGCAGGCCTGATGGGAGTTGTAGTAACAGCAATCACACCTTCTCCCACACAGTACAACAAGCCCACCTGCAACTATGCTTTCCTGGCAGTGAGTGGAAATGTTCTAGCAAGATGGCTGACACTGCTGCATGGTGTCTGGAGCAGAAGTCCTTGATGGAAGTTGCAGTCAAGCCAAACTAGAGGCATCAGTGTCAATCGTCTTGAATGTACTCTTCCCCTCATTGTCAGGACATCACTCTTCCTGGTTGCCTGGTTGGGCTGCCTGGGAGGAGCAGTGTTTGCACTGACTACATCTCCCATCAGGTTCTGTCTTACACACACCTTCCCACCAAGCTCAAACATCAAACCTGGGACTATACTGTCCCTGATGGCAAGTGGAAATGTACAGGCAAGATGACTGACACTGGGGACTGGAGTTTGGAGCACACGTCCATGATGGGATTTGTGGTCAACTCTGACACCAGGCACCTGTGTCAGACATCTTGATAGTACACTACACCTTATTGTGAGGTTACCATAGGCACAAAGGAGTCAGCAGAGCTAGGTGGGAGGAGGAGTGTTTGCAAAAACTACAGTTCACATCAGGCCTTGTACCACAAATACCTTCCCGCCCAGAACCAAAATCCTACCTGGAACTCTGTTTCCCTGACAGTGAGTGGGAATGTACTTGCAAGATGG
The DNA here is from genome assembly GCF_964204655.1 of Triturus cristatus. Lineage (NCBI taxonomy): Eukaryota > Metazoa > Chordata > Amphibia > Caudata > Salamandridae > Triturus > Triturus cristatus. The sequence goes on along the minus strand of NC_140590.1, from coordinate 76,294,802 downwards.
CTTGACACTGATGACTTATGCCTATTTATCCACAACTCCCAAAAGGCCTTGTATTCCAGACACCAGTCCACAGTGTCAGCAATTTTGTCAGTACATTTCCAATCACTGTCAGGGAAGCATTGTTCCTGGTGGGCTGTTTGGGCTGAGTGAGAGGAGGAGTGTTACACCTGACTACATCTCCCATCAGGCCCTGTTCTACACATACTTTTACCATCCAGCCCAAACAGCACAACTGGAACTCTGCTTACCTGACAGTGAGTGGCAATGTACTGACAAGATGTTTGACACTGTGAACTGGTGTTTAGACCACAAGGCCCTGTTGGGAGTTGTGGACAAATAGGCACCAGTCATCAGTGTCAGACATCGTTCAACTTCAACACCATGCAGCAGTGTCAGCTGAGGTTCCGTGTGGGACGGAACGACACTTTTTGGGTGGTGACGAATATGGGTGAGTTGGGTATCTACGAACCGCAAATGACGAGTATAGTGGGTGTACGCAGTTTCGCTACGCAACCACGTATGGTTCGTCTGATTTTTGGGTTTGTTCATCTGACCCCTCGGGTTCCATTTTAGATACGGCATCCATTTTGTTTCTTGCCCTCAAGTAGCCAGCGAACGGACTTCGTCCGCTTCGTGACCCTGGGACTCCCAAGCTTACACGAGGGACACGTGTTCTTTGGAGTATGACTTTTATGACGAGGGGAACGACACGACGAAGGCAGATGGCCCCGCTCAAGGCTCATCTTGCCGTGCCGGTCTATTGTTTCAGCCATGCATACATTAGACACGGTGTCTCTGATCCCGTTATCAAGTTCCCTTTATTACTCCTAACACTCTTCTCTAATCTGTTGTGCATCCTTGTCCTTTCCTTGCATCTGTTCTTGCCCCTTCTCCTAATGTGTTTACGATCAGGATGGAATGTGTTTTATTGCAGAGAAGATATGTTTTTATAGTTGGGAACTGGCAATACTGTTGTAATTATGTTCCGGCCTCCTGAAACATGAACGCGACCCTTTTGAAGTTTATTATGGGAACTGAGTTGTAATCTTTGTTCACTATACTGTTCTATGGGAAAAACGTGTATAAAAGGAGCGATCCACTTTTGCAAATTGAAGCAGTCTCCGAGAACCTACACGCTGTGTACTTCTTGTGACCTCTGTATCCCTGCAGTAAATAAACGCTGATCTCTGACGTCGCTGGAAGTGTCCCGTGTCTCTGTGTTTGGTACGCCAGAACAGGTAACCCGCGAAGGTTTCAGGTGTTGTTCCCTGGCACCGCTGGGTCTTAGAAAAACCCAGTCCTTCAGTTGGCGCCCAACGTAGGGCGACATCAGCGGTACCGGTCCAAAGCCCGACGATCGTGAGGAACTTCGTGTGAAATCTCCGAGGGAAGGTGCACCCCGCTTCATCGATCCAGTTGTCGAAATAAGTGGCCGACGTCTTTTCCCGCGAAGATCCCCGCCTCCTGACGGCTGCGACGGACTGATGCCCTGACTGTCGACCTGTTTTGGCGCCTGGCGTAGTCCTTTGTACGGCGAGACGATAGACGGGCCTTCCTGGTGACGCCATTGTTCTTTCAGTTAAGTATTTGTGGGTCGCTCCCAGTGTTCCTTTGTTGTTTGCATGGTACCATGGCATTTGTGGTTCTTAGTTGTTGGGTTTTATTTGACGATTGCAATTGCCAAAAACCAAGGGTCTCGCAAACTTTTTTTGCGAGGATATCATAAATTCGATAGCCCTTGAAGTTTGTAAACTCGGTTACTGTGCGCGATGCCTAGCCGTAGTACTTTGTTTGGGTTTCTCAAATGTTGCAGAATGGATTCCCGGCTGGAGGATTCATGTCCGATACCTCCGGTTGGAACTCCAATTTACGAGCTCTATAGTCGCCATGGCGTGGGTCCTATCGTGTATAATGAATATTGGGTCCGCTACACTAAAAATGATGGTGTTCTTAGTTGGCCATCTCATGGTAGTTTCGAAACTGCCGTTTTAGATAATTTGGAAGCTAAACTGTTTAAAAAAAAGGCTAGGCCGGCCATGTTTGATTCCTTCCGGTTGTGGCGGAAAGAGGCCAAGCAGAAAGAAATCAAACAGAGTAGTAAAAATAAAAGAGACGGTGTTATTGCGGTGATGCAAGATGCTGAACAGTATCAGCGAGACAAAAATGAGAAAGAGCAGGAAGTTAGTGCTCAACTTCATCATATGGCGGTGGATAAATGTTATCCGGTGCTACCGTCTAATGTCGATAAGTCGGGAGAAGAAGCGGTAGAGGATTCGCTATTGTCTTATCTGTTGAAATCACCACCTCCCTATGCTCCCGATACTCTGGGTCCTGTGATTCTACCTCTTCCTCCACCTGCTGTTTTGGCGGCCGCTGGTCAGCCCGCTGTCCCTCCCGCTCTCCCGCATCCCCTTGTGCCGCAAATCGTTCCTCCTCTTTTACCGGCTTCTCTTCCTACTGCGCCTTTTCAAGTCCCTCCTCAGTCTGTCGTTCCCACTACTCCTGGTGCCGCGTCTACTTCTATTGCCTCTACCCCTACTGTTGCTGCGCCTGCATCTTCTTCCTCTTCTCCTTCTGTTCGTAGTCGTCTCCTGACTGCTGTTGCTACTCTTTATTCTCCGCTTTTTGGGCCAATACCCGGCTCGACTCTTTCTGATGCCGCTCAGCGGCGCAGTCAGCTTCCTGATGATAGGGAACGTGAATCGCTGGTAAAAATGGCACGTAAATGGATACGTAATCCCGTTAAATACTCTTCGCGTGTAGCGTTTGAAACATTTTCTCAGTTTAATGCGCCCACTCAACGATTCTTGTTTGAGGAATTGTGTAAATCGTTGAAGGAGGAGTGGGATCACGATGTGGTAGATAATGTACCGTCAGAGGTTTCTGATCTCCAGCATCGGTTCACAACTGGTGTGATCGTGGGTGACAAGGTTCGAGAAGCTCTAGAACGTCTGTTATCATTTCGATGTACAGTGCAACCTCGAGCATTGTTTAAGGAAGAGACTGCAGCGTGGATGGCACAACCTGGTCAATATCCGATGCGGGAAGTTCCCCCAGTATGGATGCCAGGTGATCCTACTGCTAACCCTGCTGTCCCAGGCCGTTTTCAGAGAGTGTGGATACACCTCCCTTGGAAACGATCGGAAGTCTTACAGGTGAAGCAAACTTTGCCTGATCCCCGTAAAAATCCAGCGGGTTATTATAAGGAGTTGTCCCAATTGGTGGATGCTACTGTTATGAACCTTGCTGATATTGATATGTTGTTTGGCAATGTAGTGCCTCAGCCGATTTGGGCGAAAATTCGTCACGAGAATCACGCGGCCGAGTTGGGCGGTGATTGGGCTGCCCTTACAGCGGCAGACGCTCAGCAAGTTGGTGGGGCTAAGCCTGAGCAGCTTATTGTGGAATTGCCCCAGAGGATAATTACCCTCATGAAAACGCTTATGCCGGCGATGCGCGTCAATTGGGACAAGTTGTCCGCGTGCAAGCAAAAGAGGGATGAAAGCGTATCCGACGTCTTTACGAGATTCGAGGAAGCATTTGTCGATCATAGTGGCCAGGACATGGGTTCAGAAGGTGGTCAGCGGTTGTTTGTTGATAAGTTTGTATCGAACTTGTTGCCCGAACTTAGCAATAAGTTGAAAAATTCCGAGAGTTCATGGGCTGTTTCTACCACTGCTCAAATATTGGCTACGGCCCAATATTACGAAAATAGGGAAAAGGAGGAAAGTGAACGTGCAGATAAGAAAACAAAGGATCTTAAAACTAAGGTCCTATTGCAGCAAGCGTATCCTCTGCGCCCAAATTTCAATGATTCGCAACAGCCAAATAGATCGCAATCACAGTTCTCTAGATCGCAGACTCGAAATGACTCCCCCGCACCTCGTTTTGTGTTGGGATATAATCAATGTGCGTACTGTCGAGGGGAGGGCCATTTGAAGTTTAATTGTCCGGTTCTTCGTGATAGGAATAATGGTGTGTCAGCTCGAGGAGGTCGTGGTGGTCCTCAACAAGCTTCACGTGGTAGAGGTCGTGGAGTTACTCAGAATCAGGCCGAGCGTTTTGCCACTTCCTCAGACTCGCAGAATTGTTTCGATCGACGTGAACAATCGTTCGGTAGATCTGCACAGTATCATGTGGATGACCATTACGTTGAGCATGATGTCGATACGGATGGTATCTACTAGGACAGCCATAGACAAAGGAAGGGAGAAGTATCAGTTCCGGTTGATCAGAGAGGGCCTTATGTTGCAGTAGCCACATTGGGCGTCGTTGAGCCTTTTCTGTTGGACACTGGTGCAGCAAAAAGTTCCATTATGCATTTGAAACTCCCTGGCGCGCCTTTGTCTGGCTTAACGAATGTTTCCGTTGGATTCTCTGGCGCCCCCGTTAGCAATCCAGTCTCTAGCCCCTTGCCCCTTACGATTGGGTCTCATGAGTTAGAAGCTCCTTTGATTTTGACTACTGGTTGTGGTGAGAATCTTTTGGGCTTGGATTTGTTGAAGAGGTTACATGCGACTTTGTACTGCTCTCCTACGGGTGTGGAGCTTACATTGGGTGAGAATGTGATCTCCCCTATGTATCTGTCGATCGATAAGCTCCCGCCGGAATTGAGTTCTCTTCTGGTTTCTTTGTGGGCAACAGGTCCCAATGATGTGGGCCTACTGGGTATCCCACCTTATGTTGTTCAATTGAAAGCTGATGCGCGCTTACCACGCATACCCCAGTATCGTATTTCCCTTGATGGTGAACGGGCACTATTAGCGATCATTTATGATCTGATCGGTAAAGATGTTATTGAGGAGACACGAGGTAACGTGTGTAATAGTCCCGTGTTGCCTATTTTGAAACGCACTGATCCGTCCAAGCCTCCCGTGTACCGTCTAGTTATTGACTTACGGGAAGTAAATAAAATTGTTGTCCCGCAGTTTCCTGTGGTTCCAGACATTACAGCTTTACTGACTCTGATTCCAGCCTCTGCATCATGGTTCTCGGTAATCGATCTGAAGAATGCGTTCTTTAGCATTCCGATTGCTGAGGAAAGTCGTGATTTGTTTGGATTTTCGTTAGGAGGTCGCAGTTTCCGGTTCAAACGCGCACCTCAAGGCTACTGTGAGAGCCCATCGATCTACAGCCAAGCTCTTAAAAGTCAACTAGATGCATTTGTGCTGCCAACTGGTGCGGCTTTGATTCAGTACGTTGACGATCTGTTGGTAGCGGCAGATACTGAACAAGTTTGCAAGACTGCTACTGTGTCACTATTGCAGCATCTCTGTGACTTACACCACAAAGTGTCACCTTCTAAGTTACAATATTGTTGTCAAGAAGTTACCTACTTAGGTCACTTATTGTCAAAGGCGGGAAGAAGGTTGACCCCTGAAAGAATTGCAGCAATTGCTCGAATGACTGTGCCGACGACCCAGAGAGATGTGCGTGCCTTTTTAGGTATCACGTCATACTGCAGACAGTGGATTCCGAATTTTTCACTGTTAGCGAAGCCATTGATAGCTCTCACGTGCAAGGACGTTTCGACTCCTTTGCCATGGACGGAGGAATGTCAGAAAAGTTTTTCTGAACTACGTGACGCACTGTGTTCGGCTCCTGTGTTAGGTACTCCTGATTATAGCAAGCCATTCACATTATACGTTCACGAGAGGGAAGGTTGTGCGTTGAGTGTTTTAACGCAACAATTTGGTGACAAGCAGCGCCCGTGTGCATATTTTTCCTCCACCTTAGACCCGGTAGCTAGAGCGTTGCCAAGTTGCTTGAGGGCGACAGCGGCAGCAGCGGCGTCTATTCGGCAGTCCGCAGGTCTTGTTATGGATAATATGCTCATGGTGATGGTTCCGCATGCAGTTGATACTCTTTTGAATCGGACAAAGACTCAACATCTGACGAGTGCAAGGTTGTCTGGGTACGAGCTGACCCTTTTGGCAAGTCATATACAGATCAAACGTTGTAATGTACTGAATCCGGCGACATTGTTGCCGATTAATATGGAATCAGATGATGTGCCACCACATGATTGTTATTTACGAACTGAGGAAGAAACAAAAGGTCGTGTGGACCTAAAAAACACTCCCTTGACAGATCCCGATGGTACTTTGTATGTGGATGGTTCGTGCTTTAAATTGCCGAATGGTGATGTGACGACTGCGTATGCTGTAGTGACGTTGAGCACGGTTGTGGAAACTGCGAGATTGAATCAGAATTCAGCGCAAGCTGCAGAGTTGATTGCATTGACAAGAGCGTGTGTTTTGTCTAAAGGAAAGCGGGTGAATGTGTTTACCGACAGTCAGTATGCATTCGGTGTTGCGCATAACTTTGGAAGATTGTGGAGAGAAAGAGGATTTATGACATCGCATGGTACGAAGATTCAGCATGGGCAGCTTGTGAATGACCTTTTGGATGCACTTACGCTGCCTAAACAAGTGGCGATTGTTAAATGTAGTGCACATCGGAAAGTGACGGATGATGTTGGTCGTGGTAATGCGTTTGCGGATGAGATTGCTAAGGAAACGGCTAAGGATCTTGCGACTCGAATGTATGTCACGAGTTCAGTGAGGTGGCCGATGGAGACTGGTATGTGTGAAAATACTATTGAGAGTGTGAAAGCAATTCAGAACGAAGCTACTAAAGCCGAAAAGACTAAGTGGAAAGAAAGTACGGGAAAGTTGGACATGCATGGATGTTGGGTTGACCTGACGGAATGTCAGAGGTGGATTTTACCAGATGCGTACGTATTAGCTGTTGTGACGATGGCTCATGGGTTGTCACATATCAGTGTGAAAGGAATATGTAGGTTTTTGTCCCCTGTATGGAGAAATGAGGGTATTGCTAAGTGTGCCGAGAGAGTGGTTAAGAACTGTATGGTGTGTTTGATGCACAATCCTGGCAAGGGCACTCCCACTCCACCTGGTCATTTTGCTCCTCCTGTTTGTCCCTTTGAGGTTATCCAGCTGGACTTTATCCATATGGAGAGATGCAATAACCTAAAGTATGTTTTGGTTGTGGTTTGTGCGTTCTCCAGATGGATTGAGGCCTATCCTCTTAAGGATAACACTGCCCTGTCCACAGCAAAAATCCTGCTGAAGGAATACTTTCCTCGGTACGGAATGCCACGGATTGTATGGTCGGATAATGGAAGTGAGTTTGTGGGAAGTGTAATGCAGAGTGTGTGCAAGGGTCTTGGAATTCGTCAAAAATTCCATAGCGCTAATCATCCACAGGCAGCGGGTTTGGTTGAAGGGTACAATGGTACCCTAAAACTAAAACTCGCCAAGATCCAGGCTACGACTGGTCTATCATGGCCTGATGCCTTGCCTCTGGCTCTCCTATCGACCAGAGCGACCGTACACTCTCGAGTAGGGCTTAGCCCGTATGAGATTGTGTTCGGCCGCCCTGTGAATATTTGGGGGGTCCCGAGACCAAGGGCTTTTGATAGTCTTGAGTATCCAATGTTAATTGATTACCTGCATGATTTGACCACTAAACTACGGTTAATCCATCAACAGGTCTTTGAAGCTCTACCGGCGCAGACAGAGGGCCCTGGACACCAGCTCCGGCCAGGAGACTGGGTTGTTACCCGAAATTTTGGTTGGAAGCGTAACTTGGAGCCAAGATTTGTAGGACCCTTTCAAGTCTTATTAACGACGAGGACTGCGGTTCGACTGGAGGGCCGGAAGAATTGGGTACACGCCAGCCATACGAAAAAGGTACCGATCCCCTTACCAACGGATGGTTGGGTGAGGACTGGGATTTCGGCAACAGAAACTGAGACTCCTTTGCACTTTGTGCCATTTAGCGACGCTCAACCTGTGGGGAATGATTTGTCACTGCCAAACCCACATGTGGAGTCATCGGTAGCAGAGAGCCCAAGGTCTGACTCGTTGTCCACTTCATCGAATACTGTTGCGCCAGCTGAACAATTGTTTGTAGAGCAAACTCGACCTGCTTTTGATGTTATGAACATTATGGACAATTATATCCTTTCTTTTTGAGTTTTTATGTGCTGTCCCACGGCTAAGAGATTTGTAATCTGAACTTTTCGAGGGAACCTCTCCATCCGGGTCACCGTAGGGCCGTGCGGGTACTCCTTTCTGTTTAGCAGGTTTCTGACGCTAGGTCGGTTACTTTTGTCGATTCCTGGGAACTCCTGGGGATTGATAATCGCTACTCAGAACGAAGTGCGTCAAGTACGTCACGGACGGTTTGTAGAGGATGGTATTCTCTAAGCTGTTGGAAGTAGAAAGGATGTCGGCGCAGAGATCGGAATTAAGAAGAGTTGTATGTACAAAATGCTTTTTGTTTCAGGTGTTCCTATTGTTCCTGACCATATCTATGTTATTGGTGGGTGGAGTGTATTTTGGAGTACAGTTGTTATTACCTTCTGTTTCACCTACCTCTTCTCCTAAACTGAGCTCCCTCACCACTGTTTCCCCACATTCTTTTCATCCCCTGCCTCAACATGAACAGGTTAGGCGTGCGGAATTTATGAATAACTCCTTCGTTCAACTTCTACATCAGCATCAGTTGGTGATGAATACTACCAATTGTTGGGTGTGTGGGTTAATGCCACATACCATGGATAGGGGTATTCCATATTTGGTCCTTCCTTACAGCTCCCAGGGTTCGGCTCGAGCATTCCAAACTATGTTCCGTAGTGCACTAGATTCCTACCCCAGTCGAGAGCCACGTTCTGCCAATTTTGGTCCTGGGCCGTATCACAAACCTTTGGCGATAGCGATAGCGGATTTAGATAGAGATGTTTTTGATGCATCGCTTATCCCAAATGAAGAGGTACAGGCTTATAAGGATCTGAGCGAGGCTGAGAATAGTACGTCAGTGGGTGATAGACAGCTTAAGAGCTCGTCCCCAATATGGATTGTACCACACCTCGGTAATTTCTGCTTGAAAGGTCTGGGTCGAAATCCGAGAGCACAACTTGGGAACAGTGCTTGCACTGACACGTATGTTCTGCCGATGCTCTCCTCCCCTGTTTTTCTGACCGCTAAGGGCACTTATTTTGTATGTTATGAACGCGCATATACATGGTTACCCCGTGATTTTTCGGGTACCTGTTATATTGCGAATCTTTTACCACCGACTTTCACAGTTGCCTCAGATTATCACAAGACTAGAGTTGTGAGAGGCGTTATTAGCAAAGAGGATACTGCCGGTCAAGAAGCAGGAGACTTCTTTAAGGGTTTCTTGCCGTTTTGGGGACCTATGGTTAATAGTAGGAACCTAAGACAGCTGACACGTGTAGTAGAGTCGACTGCTAATATTACTGCAAGTGCCCTTGGTAATCTCACAGCTGAACTTCAGGCGGATAGACTCATGACGTTGCAGAACCGTATGGTTCTAGATGTTGTTCTCGCAGATAGAGGTGGTGTGTGTAAAGTTATCCATTCGAGTTGTTGCATTTTTATTCCTGACAATGCTCCAACTGTCTACCAAGCCATCTCGAAGTTGCACAAGATCTCCGAGTCCATACACGTGGACGAAGGTAATTGGACGCTTCTAGGATGGTTTTGGGGCCTGATGTCAACTTGGGGTTGGAAGATTCTGATGATCGTAGGAGTTGTTGTAACGTTTCTGTTCACGTGTTGTCTTTGTGTACAGTGTGGTCCTGCCTTATGTGGCCTATGTGCTACAACGTGTATAAGACGACCATCTGTTACCAAGGAGACGTTGATGAATAGAATGATGTTCCAGCAGCAACTGAACGATCTGATGAATATTGAAATAGATTCCGATTTTGACTAGTGCTTGCCTACATGAGGGCAAAAGGAGCGTCTGAGGTTCCGTGTGGGACGGAACGACACTTTTTGGGTGGTGACGAATATGGGTGAGTTGGGTATCTACGAACCGCAAATGATGAGTATAGTGGGTGTACGCAGTTTCGCTACACAACCACGTATGGTTCGTCTGATTTTTGGGTTTGTTCATCTGACCCCTCGGGTTCCATTTTAGATACGGCATCCATTTTGTTTCTTGCCCTCAAGTAGCCAGCGAACGGACTTCGTCCGCTTCGTGACCCTGGGACTCCCAAGCTTACACGAGGGACACGTGTTCTTTGGAGTATGACTTTTATGACGAGGGGAACGACACGACGAAGGCAGATGGCCCCGCTCAAGGCTCATCTTGCCGTGCCGGTCTATTGTTTCAGCCATGCATACATTAGACACGGTGTCTCTGATCCCGTTATCAAGTTCCCTTTATTACTCCTAACACTCTTCTCTAATCTGTTGTGCATCCTTGTCCTTTCCTTGCATCTGTTCTTGCCCCTTCTCCTAATGTGTTTACGATCAGGATGGAATGTGTTTTATTGCAGAGAAGATATGTTTTTATAGTTGGGAACTGGCAATACTGTTGTAATTATGTTCCGGCCTCCTGAAACATGAACGCGACCCTTTTGAAGTTTATTATGGGAACTGAGTTGTAATCTTTGTTCACTATACTGTTCTATGGGAAAAACGTGTATAAAAGGAGCGATCCACTTTTGCAAATTGAAGCAGTCTCCGAGAACCTACACGCTGTGTACTTCTTGTGACCTCTGTATCCCTGCAGTAAATAAACGCTGATCTCTGACGTCGCTGGAAGTGTCCCGTGTCTCTGTGTTTGGTACGCCAGAACAGGTAACCCGCGAAGGTTTCAGGTGTTGTTCCCTGGCACCGCTGGGTCTTAGAAAAACCCAGTCCTTCACAGCTAACTTGCTAGTCCACTCCCCCTCACAGTAAGATACACATAGGCCTAGAGGAGTTACTGGTGCTGTGTGGGAGGTTGAGTATTTGTTGTCAATGAAACTACCACCATGTCTGGACCCACACACACTTTCCCACCCATGCCAAACAGCCCACCTGAGACTACACTTTCCTGACTGTGAGTGTATATGGACTGGCAAGATGGCTGGCACTGGGGAGTGGTGTGAGGATCACATGTCCCTGATGGGAGGTGATCTTAAGTCAGACACCTATCCCCAGTGTCAGACATCTTGCAAGTACATTGCCATTCACTGTTAGTAAAACATATTACCAGGTTGGATTGTTGGGCTAGGTGGGAAGGTGTATGTTGGACCAGGCCTGATGTGAGTCTGAATAACAGAAAACACTCCTCCACACACACAGCACAACCACTTAATCGGGCCTATGTCTACCTGACAGTGAGTTGATGTGTACTAGCAAGATGGCTCACACTGGGGGTTGCTCTCTGAACCTATCACAAATACCAAAAGTTTATGATCTCATCTGACTATGGAGTAAATGTACAAAATACATTATCTGTGTAGGAACAAAGCTAAGCAGTCACACATTTTGCTCCTCACAGCCATTCACTTTTGTGTAATGAGATGAGAACAATAAGCACCTCAGTCACACAATTTCTACAACTTTTGGGGTAAATACACAGACTGGGAGTGTGTAGGCAGCCACACCTATGTGACTGCTAAAGACATGGACTAAGCCCAGTACCCAAGCGTGAAAAATAACAACATTGGGAGCTAAAGAGTACGTACGTCACAGTGAAAGTACAGATGTGGCCAAGACCAACCCACCAGTGTCATTCAGAGGGTTTCAGGAGTAAGTTAATGTCTTGGACATGTAATTTGAACTAAACACAACATGTCCATTTATGCACATAGCTGGACATGCTCATCAATCCTATCTTATCCAAATTACATTGTTCTACAAAAACATAGGCCAGCATAATGGATTGAAGGAGGCCAATCTATCTACATTAACTCATCATTAGGTTCAGTAACCTATGTAATGGGTATGATTTGGGGGGCAGTGGACATCCACATCAATCATTGAGTCATTTATGTACCCACAGGGAGAGCTGGGTACACACCCAGAACTAATCAGGGCAGCCAGTCCCAGAATCTGGTCAACAAGGATCTCTCCGGTGTTGATGTCTCTCAACCATCCTCGGATGATGAGGAATGACCTGGCACATCAGGTTTGGTTCAGCTCACAGCACCAGCAGTTACTACAGCAGGACCCTCTGCGACCACCCCTGCCTCAGCTGACAACACCCAGCTGACCCCTACTGTGAAGGACACAGTTTCCCGGGACACCAACAACAGCCCAGCTACACAGGGCATTCTGGAGTTGGTGGACAACAACACCCCTGTCAACGAGGAAAGAGGCTCAGTGTTGACTGTTCCACGAATAACTGGCCCTGCTCGGGTGGTTAGGGGGGAAGGGGATCAACGCTGTCAAGTAGATGGTGCTGCAGATGAAGATCATCCAAACCTCTCCCAGATAATCAATGCCTATGAGGGTTACCAAGGAGAATTTGGCCCAGTCGTAGGCATCCTCAGGAACATCGAACAGCTGCAGGCAGGCCAAAATCAACGGCTGGAGAATTTCATGGAATTAATTGATGAGATGACTGCAGTGCACTGACATATTGTCAACTTCCTCCACCAGATCGCAAATAAGCTGTTCACAACTCCCTGTATGCCCAAAACATCTGGTGCTTCAACATCTGCCCAAGCCACAGGGAGGGACATGGAGTCTGGCGGAGAGTACCCAGCACCACGGTTGGTCCCTCTGCAAAACGTAGAAGCGTCGCCCGAGGAAGAATCCCTGAGCGATAGATGGCAATCATCACCCCCACGAAGTGACAATGTGCCCCCTGATATCCTCCATTGTGTGCCAAGCATTCACTTCGTTGACTTTTAACAAACTGTCCCACATTGGATGGCGGGTCTAATTTGGACTTTGGACTCAAATAACTGTGTACTTACCTTTGAAGACTTTATCTACAAACACTATCAACTCCTAGCTGCACGTTTCTATTTTTTGGTTGTAAGCACACCACCATTGTTTGGAATTATCTCCTACCTTCATGCACAAAAACAAAACACTTTTCACAAAATACCTGCTCATGTCGTGACTTTGAATCCCAAATGTACAGATTGAGATGATACGCAAACTCACAAAGAAGAAAACTTCAACATCATTGTAACAAATCACTTCCAAAAAGTTAAGTAATGGCTTGTGAGTAAATGTACCTTGTCACAGCATGATAGATAGACACAACCAGGTTATCACACAACCCGTAGTACATGGTACAGATTAAAAGGAAATATATTGTATATAAAACTATCAGCATTTGCCAGCCCATCCACACTAATTATTAGCAAACCAGCTCATCATGTTCCATTGTTGTTTCAAAACATCTTTGGATGTGTGAGTACAGACAAGGCACACCTCAATGTGGAACACAGGTACATTCTACAGATACAACCTGGCACCTTACCACAAAACCAGATTACAACACACAGTAACAAAATGTCCAAACTTTAAAAAAATGACCATCAGGTCAGAAGGAAGTGCATGCTAGGGATTTCCGCAACAGTTTAATGTTGGAGTACGTCACTGCATCATGGGTCTGTTGAGGTCACAACTCTGCAGATGACAAGGCAAAGTACCCTAGTATGGAGAAACATAAAATAGAGTCAGGAACTCAGGAATAAGGTAGCCCAATTTTGCAAACAATATAACCTAAAGCACAAAAATGTCAGTGTGAACACTAGCCAGGATTCACAGTAGCTCTGTACATGTTAAGTTGCAAATTTAATTGTGCCATTTCAGTAAAAAACTCAGGACATTTAACATATACTCACACACATACATATACATTCTACACCAGCAACACACAAACAAACAATTGGCATGGGTTGCCTCCTCTCTTTGCATACTTACACTCACATGAAAAAGTTGTGGATAAGCTGTTCTTGAAAATCCAAGTCCTCCTCCTCATCACCACTGTCAACATGTCCCGGTAATGGATTAATCCTCACTTGTGGCTTCTGGTCTCTGTCATCCAGTATGAGAGGTATCGCCTTCCATTTAGCCAGGTTGTGTAGCATGCAGCAAGCTGTGATGATCTTGCATACCTTGAAAAAATGAAATGAAATACCAGTATTTGTAAAGCGCACAGCTACCTCCGAAGTGGTGTCCCGGATCTGGGGGCCCTCGGGAAGATTAAGCGAGCTATTGCCCAGAGTCACATGGTGCTGGGCAAAACTGCCACCGGCGCCTGGTATCGAACTGTGAACCCCGTAGTCTGGAGTCAGGCACCCTGGCCGCTGCGCCGCACCCCTTCAATAGGGCATATTGCAGGGCTCCTCCGGTGCGATCGAGACAGCAGAATCTGGTCTTCAGTAGCCCAAAAGTCAGCTCCACGACTCACCCAGCCCTACCATGTTATCATTAAACCACGCTTTTGCAGTGGTGGCAGGTTTAAAGAGTGGTGTCAGCAACCAAGGTTGGTTGGGGTATCCAAAGTCTTCTACTTTGAATACAGAAAAAGCCTTTAGTTGTCTGACAACAGAGAAGCATCTGACATACAATCAACACACACTATAACATACACATACAACATCACCTACCAACAAGCCAGGCCCTGGAATCTTGCAGCTGAGACATCAAATAGGGGATGCCGCTGTTTCTCAGGATGTAAGCATCATGTGCCGAGCCAGGGAAACATGTGCAGAAATGGGAGCTCAACATGTCAGCCAAACATACCACCTGGACATTGCTAGACTAGTAATGTTTTCTGTTACGATAGGCTTGCTCATTTACTTGTGGTGGAATCAAAGCAACGTGGGTGCCATCAATAGAGCCACTGACATGCGGTATACATACCAAGGCATAAAACTCACCCTTGATGTCTGTCAACTCTCCAGGTGTTGGGAACCTAATGTAGAGGTCCAGGTAATGTAGCAATGCCTCCAACACATCCCGAAGCACATGGCTGAACATTGCTTGGGACATTCCACCTGATGTTGCTACTGTGTATTGGAATGAACCAGTGGCAAAAAAATGTAATGCTGTGATCACCTTCACCTTGGGGTCAGTGCAGTTAGATATGTGCGACCAGGCTGCAAATGAGGTGGCAACTGGTCAGACAACTCTGCAATTCTTGCCCTTGTGAAACAGTGTTTACATTTGCTATCACTTTTTCTATAGTCTGTAGGTCGGGAGAGGGCCTGTACACTGGAGGTCATCTGTGAAACCTATGTGTAGAATGTAAACACAGTTGGTGTTAGTTCACAATGTACAAAGCAACGTGCAGTTAGACAAACAGAACATTAAATATGACCATAAATAAAAATAGATAACAATGGAAATACACATTTAAATGGATATGGTTAACCGTAGATACATATCACAGCGTTATGACCCTTGTCAGATATGTATTTAGTGTTGCCTGTTTCCCTGTAATTTGTTTTTGCCTTCTGTATTGCCTGTTTGTTGCCCCCTGCGTCCTCCCTCCCCGCTTCCCGCCACCGCCGCTAACCCCGCCCCTTTTTGCCTTCTGTACCCTCCCCGCTCCCGCCTCCCAGCTGCTCCGCCCCCCCGCGCACTTGGCCATATATGGCGACCGTGCGACGCAGGTGAGTGTGACCTAGTTCTAGGACACCCCCGCGCCGCACGGCCACCAGCTGCTGCGTGTGTCTTCCCCGCCTTACTGCCCGCTGCCCAAGCTGCCGCCGCGTGACCACGCCCCCTGCCTTCTAGCGGCGTGGTCCGTGACCGCCTGACCTGCCCCCGTCGTCATTTGTGTTTAGAACTGTATTTAGTGTTGCCTGTTTCCCTGTAATTTGTTTTTGCCTTCTGTATTGCCTGTTTTTTGCCCCCTGCGTCCTCCCTCCCCGCTCCCCGCTTCCCGCCACCGCCGCTAACCCCGCCCCTTTTTGCCTTCTGTACCCTCCCCGCTCCCACCTCCCAGCTGCTCCGCCCCCCCGCGCACTTCGCCATATATGGCGACCGTGCGAACGCGCAGCGGTCACGCGCAGCGGGCGCGCCGATTGTGCGCCGAAGGCGCGCCAAAGGTAAGCCCGTCTACGCCCATCCGCGCCTGGACCGCGCCCAGTGCCAGGACCCCTGGCCCACGAGGACCCCGGCCAACCCGCCTGACATACACTGCCGCCACCCTCATCGCACTCAACACCGGCCGAATCCCAGGATGCTACCAAGCCACCCCACGACGCTCCCACGGACCCTTCAGCTGCCACGCCTGCAAGTTCACCTGCATCCGGACCTGCCCGGCACCAGCACCTGTCAAGCAGAACACCAGCAGCTACCACCTCAAGTGCATCCTGCTCAACACCCGCTCCGTCCGCAGACACGCCATCGAACTCTGGAACCTCCTAGACACCACAGCCCCTGACGTCGCCTTCCTCACGGAGACATGGATGAACGCCTCTTCAGCGCCCGACATCGCCATCGCATCCCAGAGGGCTACAAGATCACCCGGAGGGACCGCACCGCCAACCAGATGGGAGGAGGCATCGCCATCATCCACAGGAACACCATCCGTATCACGACTAGCACCGACAACACCCTAACCACCGCCGAACACCTGCATTTCCAGATCCACACCGACCCGAAGACCACCCTCAGAGGCACCCTGATCTACCGACCCCCGGGACCACGCACTCAATTCAGCGAGGACATCGCCGACTTCATCAGCCCGCATGCCCTCCCCTCCGCTGACTACATCCTCCTGGGGGACCTCAACTTCCACCTGGAGAACAACAACGACCGCAACACCAGCACCCTGCTCGACAACCTCGCCAACCTTGGACTCAAGCAACTGGTGAGCACCCCACCCACCTCGCCGGACACACACTCGACGCCGTCTTCTCATCCAGCAAAGACATCGCCTTCAGCCACGCCACAGAACTCCACTGGACGGACCACAGCTGCGTCCACTTCACCTTCGAAAGAACGACGATCCACCACCACCAGCTACAGGTTGCCCGTAGAAGCTGGAACAAGATCACCGTCGACGAGCTCGCCGCCTCCCTGAGCCAGCACCCTCCTGCCAGCTCAGTGAACCCCAGCCAGGCCGCCGAAAACCTCACGAAGTGGATCAGCAACTGCGCGGACGAACTCGCCCCTCTGAGGACCCCGCCCAGCTGACCCGGCAGCAAGAAAGCCCCATGGTTCACCGATGAACTCAAGAGCTCCAAGAAGAACTGCCGAGCCCTCGAGAAAGTCTGGAGAAAGGAACCTACACCGGACAACATGACCACCCTCAAGCTCGCCACCCGGAAGCACCACCAACTGATCCGCGCCGCCAAGAAAACTGCATTCAAGGACCGGCTGGACAACAACGCACACAACTGCAAGGAACTCTTCAACATTGTGAAAGAGCTCTCCAACCCCAACGCCGGAAACAACGACATCACCCCTTCGCAAGACCTCTGCAACTCCCTCGCCTCCTACTTCCACAACAAGATCGCGGACATACACAACAGCTTCAGCACTCAACCGACGCACGCCACGACCACAGCAATGCCGCCCACCACCACCCTCCGAACCTGTACTCCGATCAGCACCGAAGACACCGTCCGCATGATGAACTCCGTCCACTCCGGATCTCCGACCGACCCCTGCCCTCACCACGTCTTCAACAAGGCCGACGCTGTCATCGCACCCCACCTGCGGGACATTATCAACACCTCCTTCAACACCGCCACCTTCCCCGAGAGCTGGAAGCACGCCGAACTCAGCGCTCTACTCAAGAAACCTACAGCAGACCCCACCGAACTCAAGAATTACCGCCCCATCTCGCTACTCCCGTTTCCAGCCAAAGTCATCGAGAAGACCGTCAAAAAACAGCTGGCCACCTTCCTCGAGACGAACGGATCCCTCGACCCCTCACAGTCCGGCTTCCGAGCCAACCACAGCACCGAGACCGCCCTCATCGCCGCCACCGACGACATCCGAGCCCTGATGGACAACGGAGAAACAGCGGCCCTCATCCTCTTAGACCTCTCTGCGGCCTTCGACACTGTCTGTCACCGCACCCTAGTGCAGCGCCTCAGCAATGTCGGAATCCAGGAGAAGGCACTGCAATGGATCGTCTCCTTCCTCGACGGAAGAACACAGAGAGTCCGCCTACCACCGTACAAGTCAGAGGCCACCGAAGTCATCTGTGGCGTCCCTCAAGGATCCTCGCTGAGCCCTACCCTCTTCAACGTCTACATGAGCCCCCTCGCAGCCATCGCACGCCAACACATCCTCAACATAATCTCCTACGCCGACGACACCCAGCTGATCCTCTCCCTGACCAACGACCCCGCCACCGCCAGAGCCAACCTGCACGAAGGGATGAAGGATGTAGCCGAGTGGATGACGACCAGCCGCCTGAAACTGAACTCAGACAAAACGGAGGTCCTCATCCTGGGCTCCTCGCCACCGCCTGGGACGACTCCTGGTGGCCCCCCGCCCTGGGCACCGCACCCAAACCGACGAACCACGCATGCAACCTGGGCTTCATCCTGGACTCCTCCCTCTCCATGACCAGACAAGTCAACGCCGTCTCCTCGTCGTGCTTCAACATCCTGCGCATGCTACGGAAGATCTTCTGGTGGATCCCCACGGAGACCAGGAAGACCGTCACCCAGGCCCTCGTCACCAGCCGACTGGACTACGGCAACGCCCTCTACGCCGGAACCACCGCCAAGCTCCAGAAGAGACTCCAGCGGATCCAGAACACCTCAGCCAGACTCATCCTCGACATCCCACGAAACAGCCACATCTCCGGACACCTGAGAGACCTGCATTGGCTCCCCGTCAACAAAAGAATCACCTTCCGTCTCCTCACCCACGCACACAAAGCCCTACACGATCAAGGCCCGAGCTACCTCAACAACCGAATCAACTTCTACGCTCCCAAACGCCACCTCCGATCAGCCAGCCACGCCCTCGCCGCTGTCCCACGCATCCGTAGAGCGA
Source organism: Triturus cristatus (assembly GCF_964204655.1). Classification (NCBI taxonomy): domain Eukaryota; kingdom Metazoa; phylum Chordata; class Amphibia; order Caudata; family Salamandridae; genus Triturus; species Triturus cristatus. The sequence continues at coordinate 76,276,041 of NC_140590.1, read as the reverse complement.
CAACAGGAGGAAGGTCCTTCTCCTACCTGGCCGCCAAAACCTGGAACTCCCTCCCGGCCGACCTGCGCCTGACCCAAGACCACCTCTCCTTCAGGAAGAAGCTCAAGACCTGGCTGTTCGAGCAGTAACGGCACCCCCCCCCCCCTTAGCGCCTTGAGACCCTACGGGTGAGTAGTGCGCTCTATAAATGTCTTTGATTGATTGATTGAAAGGTATTGTGACACAGCAATTAAACGGTTGTAGTTTAGAATTCACTAGTGTCTGTCACCATTCATGATAATCGAGCATCACATACTCTACAACTCCCCACCAAATAAGCCCAGATATAAGTTTGGGAGAACAATTACATGGTTCTAATGTACCCACAATAGGACCATGTAATGCCAATTATGTGGGACAACAAATACACACATCGTCTCACAAAGTAAATTATGCACACTACTGTCCCAGGGTGGATGCTGTCACATCTGCAATACACATACAATCACATACACAAACCATTAACTATGTTGGAGTTGCATATAACGCTGTCATCCACTTAAGTTATGGACACAAGGATATGCTAGTAAATCATCTAACAAACAGCAGCTAAAATGGCTGCATAATGTCACGGTATACTCATTTCAAGGTGAATGCATTATCCCTGACTTTTTTTAGTAAACATTTCCAGTCATAAATCACACTGATTTTACACTGGCTCACGCACTCCCCAAATGCAGTACATATGTAAAGAAGGTACTCGTATATCCCCAAAAACTCATTGGGACTGTGACCAAGCCGAAGGAAATAAATGAAGTTGTTTGGTTTCATTTTGGTATTAGCCTAACAATCAGTGTGTCATGTGCCCCTCAAGGTTAATTCCTCATGGGAGGGTGAACTATTCATTTAGATGTCCACTTCTGCATGAAAAATCTGCCTACAGTCATGTAATACACAAAAATACATCAATTACATAAGTGTCTGCCCTGCCGACCGATTATTCAAAGGACGCGCTAGCCGCATCATAACCGATTCGGACCGACATAGGCTGCAAGTTGTTATAGTGACCGACTCATTTTCTATTCAAAGGACACACTCGGCGCAGCATGACTGATTCAGGCAAAGCTGCTGGCTGATAGTTGTTATGGTGACAGTCACAGCTTTCTGATTGTGTCTGCATCACATGGAAACCGATTTGGTAACCTCTCATTGCCAATGTATCAAAGTCACTCATGGTCCGATGATATTTATTCTGACTGCGTGGTAGGAGTGTCATTTGCAAGCAATGTAATGCATTGGACCAATATGGAAAATGCAACTGATGCAGACCTGTCGCTTTGGCCGCATGGAAGGAAGACCGCCTCTGCAGTTTAGATATAAGTCAATCTCTTCCCTGAAGACTTAACTTGCCTGCACTACCTGCATTACTCCTGCATCTCCCCATCTGTCTGCTACTATGTCCACATCCCTTGGGAGCTACTATGGCTTGTACAGACTCCAGGATCCCAGCCTTCAGCCAGGAGGAAAACCAGGCCCTACTAGACACCCTCCCGTCTCTGCACAGCCAACTCTATAACAAACCAGAGGAGCAGGTGAGTGATGATCACACTGCATTGTCATTGGACATGTGCAATAACCATGCACTACTGGCATTAGGACTCTCATAGACAAGCATGTAAACTGTTTTGTGTAGGTTTAAACATGTGTAGATAACTGTTCTGGGTAGGTACACTGCTGTAGAAGTGTTTGTAGTGAGGTAAACATCTTCTTACTGTTCTAATAGGACAGAGTCATCATTGAACACAGGACAACTGCACATAATGCCACTTACTTACCCCTTAGACATTGTTGACCATCTGACTATGACCTATGTGTACAAGTGGTTAAATCAGAAACATGTTGCATGTGAACTAAGGGTCTGTCACCATGTCATCCTTACAAGTCAACTCCCTTCAGAAGGCCAAGCTGTGGAGGACCATCCCCCGGAAGGTGTGCTCCGTGAGGGTCACAATTCTCTGCATCCGTCATTGCCCCAAGAGGTGGCAGGACCTCGTGGCTGAACCAAGAAGTTCACTGAATTCCAGCTGGGCCTGTCAGTTCCAGGAAAGAGGGGTGGGCTCCGAACCCTGACATCCCACATGCTCCGCATCCTAGCGGTGGTCTCCCCTAACTTGGATAGGAATTTGAAACCCACACAGCAGCAAGGAGGGGGTGAGTATGTGCCTTGTCACAAACCTTTGCTAAACATGCATGTTGTAGTATCTTAGTCTGCGGGCCCTTTTACAGGTCATAAGTCAACCTACACCACTGTTCATTTTTAAAAGATGCATATGCACAGTGCTTATTAGATGCCCGGTTATGCTCCTTTCATCAAGGACCTGTGAGGAAGTTATATTCAGGGTAGTGACAGTAGTGCCATGCTCTTGTGATCAGCACAATTTACAACAACATATGCATGGAGATAACCTTCATGAGTATGCAATTGCTCGACATGTGTCAGCACATTGCCTTATGTATGACCTGTTCTCAGTGTGGTCTCAAAAAATCAGTGAAGTATGTTGCTATTGGAGCACTCAAGTGTGAAAAGCCCATGCTATACATCCCGGCAGCAGGTGACGTCTATGTTGAGGCCTTGGTGAGTTTTGTGTGGTCAGTGTGCCAATGTTAGGTCCCAGCCGTGGGGCTTAGTGTCATCAAATGTAGCTCATGGGCAATTACAAGTATGCTAACTCAGGTCACCCGGCACACTGGCCATTCTCATGATTGTGATAAAGATTCCATTCACTCCATTCAAAAGAGTGAGTCCATGTGTCTGACTCTGTAACAGTGACAACCCATGCCATTCACTGTCTAACACAGGTGGTCCCTGGTGGAAACAAGGCTGTCATTGTAAGGTATGATGTTAGATACACATTCACAACAGTTGTGTAAATATTCTTGACTGTTCATACCTGATGGCTTTGTAAACTATGTGTTGGATGCATTACTGTCAAATTCAGAGATGTCAAATGTGCATAATTTTGGAGTAAGTTGCCAAAATGAGATGGTAAACAAGAGCAATGTAAGCTGAACAAAGTGTGAAATATGTCGAAAAGAAGTGAGGGTTAATCAGACTTGGCCCATACAAATGGGGACTTCTGCAGTCTCGACAGGATTGGTGCATATTGTTGACTGGACTCCTGAAGAATAGAAGTTCAGTACTAATGGTGTGTACAGACAAGGACCCAGATAAGACAGTGGCATAACCTTGGGTAGGAAACTAAACTGGCAACCCCAAATCGACTTAATGGCCCTCAAACTTGCTCAACTCGCTGGTGTGCTGGGGAAAGAATATAGATTTTCTCAGACTAAGCCGGTGGGACCAGCTCTCCAGATTTACAACACTAAGGTTAGAGCCTCAGTCTTATATGGTGCAGAGCTGTGGGGTTTTGACAACGTGACCCCTCAACTGTAGCCCAGAATAAATTCATAAGAGCTCTAACTGGTCTCCCCCAATCTACTCCCCGGAAACCCCTCTACTTAGATGTAGGGTGCTACATGTTTGAGGAGGCAGCACGATATAGACCAGTAGCTTTCTGGAGAAGGCTTTGATCCACCCCGGAGCTGGTCGTTTATGCTAATGTGCTGGAGTGGGGTTTTCTTTAAAAATCGTATACCCTCTCCATTTTGCATTTTTAGATTAATAAGATTAATTAATTAATAGTAATGATACTAATGGTTTGCTGTGTGAATTGATCAACCTTACTAATATAAGAAATACACGTGGGAATTGCATTTGCATGGCCTAATTAATGACGTAAACTAAATTTGTGTGCATGTTAATAATAGATATTCAGAAAATTGCATGATTATATGTTGCTTTCGTGATGTATCTGTGATTTGTGCTTTATTAATGTGAATATAACCTGCATTAAGTGTTGCTTCGGCTAGATAAATACATACACATATGGGTATTAGTAAGGGGATAACAGATTATTAGTCATTTCTATGTATTAATTACATTTTTGTGTTTCTTTGCTTAAGTTGACCACTTGGTGGCCACAAAATGGCCGACGTCCCTGTTAGACGAGAACAACTCCATTATGAGCATCTCTGGGTGAAGTGCGCGTGCGTCGCCATCAGCTGCCGCGGCCTTTACACGACCCTGACTCAACTGTGACAACCAAGGCTATACCCTGGGCTTTCGGCCAGCTGCTCTGAAAGAAACAATGAAAAGACACGATTGCGTGGATTGGAACTATATCTAAAGACACATTATATGTATGGGAAAGAAGTCGAACTTTCCCCAATGGACCAATCAGATTTGTTCAAAATATCAATTGTTACACTTTGGAATGTAAATTTACTATAAAAATGGTAGATTAGAGAGGATGAGTGCCTTTTCAATCGTTCGAGACCCTTCAGAAGATTTGCGATTTCCTGACGTTATGCTGACGGAGAGGACGGTGACACTGAAGGACAGCTGTTTCCAAAGACTCTGACAGTATGAACTGATGACCAAGATTTTGACTTAGAGGGCGACTTTCAGCCAGAATAGGTAACTATGATGATCTATTTGCTTGATTGAAACCCAGAGACTCGAATTTCAATTATTTAGATAAAATGTAATATTCATCACAAGAACTGTGTTGGGTCGTTATTATTTTAGGAAATGTATTTATGTAAATCATGTTATAGATTTTGTTATCACTTCAACCTGCAGCTAGTAGATCCATGGCCGATACATGAGAGGAGTACTAAAGGTGAAGCTTAGATCTTTCTGAATAGGGTTATGTGAGTACTCTCATCCATTACAGCGAGTGGAACAATCACCTCTTTGAAACAGGTTATTAGATGGGTGTATGTTGGTGTTATGGGCCCCACCAGCGAATATAGCTTTGTGCGTGATCTATGATCTGTGACGAAGGGAGGGATTTTGCATTCCGCGCTGTAACAAATGCACTGAAAGACGTTATTAAAGCCGATGTATCTTGTAAGATTCTATGGTTATAAAATGTTAAAAGTGTATTACAAGATATGGGACTAAGCTATTTATGGGAGGATCCTGTCAGCAACTCCTTTCCTACCAAGAGGGTTTTTAAAGAAACATACTGGAATATGGTGAGAACAAAATCAGTGTCCCACCCTATGAACTCCTCTCTGACTAGGTTATTTTTGAAGCATAAATGAGTGGCCCAATATTCAGATTATTAGGACTTTATATCCAAACCGGGTGATAAAAAACTTTATTTTCAGTTCCGGGTAGGCACTCTCCCGGTTAAAGCTTTTACCCACAAATAGCAGAGTGTATCGGGCAACACATGTGTTTTTTGTCCTGTGCAGGTCGAGACAGTCTCCCATAAATTTTTTGTTTGTTCGGCGTACAAATCTCCTAGAGCCAAATGGATCAAAGTTCTTTGTTCTAATATGGGCACTCAATCTTGCGCCACGGCTCCCTGAATATTATTATCAAATACAGATGAGCCTATTGTGATTGCCGTGGCTAAATTCTTGAGATGGGCATGGAGTATAAGGGCAATCAAGATGTAGACTATCTGAACAAATGCTAGCACTTAGGCCTAAGTTTTACTTTTTCTTTTTTTTTTTTATCTTGTGAAATTTTGGCCGCATAATTTGCACTTAGCTTATGGATCCACGGGTCTAGGGGGGCAAGAACATTTCAAATAGTTATGAGCCGTGCTTTGAGCATTTTATCCCCGTTTTAATCCATTGTTTTTATTTAATAGTTTTATAATGGAATGTAACTTATTTAAAATATCTTACTGATATGTTTTTTAATTGCAAGTGATTTTATAGTGTGTATCATCGTTAAATAAATGTATACAAAAATGTTAATATTGTATATAATGGCTGTGTCTTTTATGATCACAATGATCACAATAAAGATGTTTTACTGACTGACAGTGGCATGGTGTTCCACCTGAAGCATTGTGAAGATGCAGTCATTGGACTTGTAAGTGTGTTGACCTTTGTTCACATCCAAAAATGGTGAGCTGTTTACAATGTGCACAACATTCTGATTAATCTTCATGACACTGTGCATAGATGACACAAGACAGTGTGCCACGTGACTCTCACTATAGCTATGCCTACTACCTTGGTGTCTCCACAATGAGAGTAAGATGTTTGACCTGACTGTAAAAAACCTAAGTTACAGGACAAATGAGCACAATCCCTGTTATCTGTGTGATATGACTCAGACAATTACGACGCCACCTTAATGTATGACAAGGAAGTCATTTGACCTGTAACATTAGAGCCAATTGTTCCCAATTTGATGACTAGGGATTGCAGAATGGATACCATGTCTCAATTAAATTGTCTGAATCCAATTTCCACTTTGGGCTCAAAACTTCCATGCAGAAGATGAGACTGGTATGTCATGAAATGAGGCCGTCAAGAGCAAAAGGCGACACATCACCTGCTACATAGCAAAGTAGTTGACATTGTGGTTGAGGCATTTCATATTGATATACCTAATGTTGAAGATAACATCATGTGTGAGGGAGAAAAGTTTTACTGGCAGACTAACAAGTGCCATGTATGTAAATGTATTAAGAAGTAATAGAACTAGTCAAAATGATATATTTGGTTGATCTGTGAAGATTTGTGATGATACCTATGGGTCAAGTACATATAGTTGACTTATGTGAATCTTTTTCCTTCTTGTTCACTGCATCAACACTGGCCAGCAGAGGAGGCAGTGTCACAGACGAAGGTGGAGCACCTCGCCAGACTGGGTCCAGTGCTGAGTCTGAGGAGGAGGAGGGAGCCAGTAGTGCGGAGGGTGAGGAGAGCCACACTGAGAGCATGTCAGATGTAACAACTGCAGGATCTGAAGCTGACTCAAGCTCCAGTGTTGAGGAAATTGACATCCTGAGGCAGATCTCGGTGGGGCAGACAGCAGTGCATACCAAATAGTTATAATTCTGGAGGGCACTACCTCTGACATGTCTGCCCTACAGAGATCTAATCAGGCTCTGGCTTCCACACTGATATCAGCAGAATCTCAACTCCAGCTGTCCCACCCCCATCTGCCTCTTCCCCATCCACAGTCCTAGCTGCCCTCCCTGACCCAAGCACACGCAAACGTATGCATGCATCCACGTCAACAGCCACACGCAGCACACAAACACACAGGAACAAGAGCAAACCTGCATTCATGTACACTCAGAAGACAGACAGCAAACTCACCACCACAGACATACCACCCGACAAAACACATGCATCCACAGATACTCTGCAGACCTCAGAACCCTCTGCCACCACAACCCCTACTCTTGCCTCTCCTGTTCCCCCGTCAGCCCAGGCCCCCTTCTCATTGTCCTTGAATTCTTCCCTACAAATTCTACCTACCCCTCCCAAGAAGCAAAAAATTACCCCTCCGGACCATTTATCTACATCCCCCCCCCCCAAGTGTAGTGTAGTTCCTATTTCCCTTATAGGCTCTGCACATTGAAATAATATACATTATAGTTTTTGAATAGGACTAAGGTCAGTATGCTCCTATCGAGTACATTAAACTTAATTACTTGTGTGTGCCAGCTAACTCAGAGGTCACTAGAAACTTCTCGAATGAAAAAGAAGGGATTAGTTTCTGACAACAGCATAAACATGACATTTTTGTTTCCCTTAGAATCGGAACGCGTCTCAGAATCATGGAAACAATAGATAACGGTTTCACTCAGTAAATCGTGCATGTTTAGTTTCTCCAGAGTTTCACAGAAATAGAAAGACGGGCGTTTCAATAAAAGGGTTTATTGAACAGTCTGGTTTCTCGTGTAAGAGATATGAGCTGTTACAATCATTAGACAGTAAGCAAGATATAATACGCACAGCGTAAGCATCAAGAAGAAATAATAATACTGCAATAGCATCGTCTTTTAGCTATGACATATAATCATATATACATACATAAATAACACAGGCTAAGACGTGAATACTTCTCTGATGCTTCTAAAATAGTCCTACCCCTGTGTTCATAACCTAAGTATTGTGCGAGGTAAAAGTAGGTGCTGTTTTCTATAGTATGGTATATACTAAGTTTAGTATGCCAAGAGTCCCCCCAGGTTCTAGTCAGCTCCATACCTTTAGAATGAGCGAGGTGGGAATCTCGATCAGGGTCACAAACTCAAACCGCCCCATGAAGGGAGTCAGAACACTGGAAGATGGATTCTCTGCATGCAGGGATGACAGCGTCTGGTCAGTGCCTCAGGCCAGGATATGGTATCTTCTGAACTTGCCGTGGTGAACCGTGCAGTCAAGTCGTGCTGAGTTGTGCTGTGATTTGCCATGGTAAGGGAAGGCATACTTATACCTGGAAGGTGCTTAGCAATGCTAGCATTGACGTCAAGTCGGGCAGAGGAAGATGTCATGGATGAACACCTAAGGAATAGTAGTTCATGCATAATAGATGAGTTCTTGGAGAAATCAATAATCCTAGCTAGGGAAAGTCCCGTTCAGCTTAAGGGACTGGTTTCTAAGGACTCGTTGTGATGTGGGATGGACAGATGTAGGTGACCATGCCTGTATTTGATTAGCATGGGAAAAGCCTAAATAAGGACTGGGATTCTATGCCTAAATAAGGGCAATGCGAATTGTGCCTATATAAGGACATGATTCAGGGAAACCTATATACGGGTATCTAAATCGAAACACAACACCAGAGGAAACAAAGCCAAAACATCCCTCACCAGAAAATCCCCCTGGTCTCCCAAAACCAGATCCCCTCCAGTTACCCATACTTCCCCGGCCCAGCCCCTCCTGACCCCCCAAAAAACCCTCCTAAGAAATCAAAACCCCTCTCTATCCCTGTCCGCACCACTAAGCTATCAAAACTCCTAAATTAGTGAAGCCAACCCAATCCCCCCTCCATCTAGCCCTCCCACTACAGTTGCCCTTTCACTCTGAGCCAAACACTGTAGTGGAACCACCACCCCCTCAATCTGACCCTACCACTGCAGGGGACCAACCCCCCCTGATTCCATCCCTCCCAAAACCGGAACCAGAAACAGAGCACTGCCTCTAGTGCGCAGTCACTGCAACGAACTACAGGTGGACAGACCCCCTCCATTGAGTTTGCGTGCATAGGGCATCAGGGTGTTGCAAAATTGACAAACAACACCCCTCACCTGGGACAACTAGGAATGTGCTGAGATGTTAATGTTTTGGCACAAACACACCTTTTGTTCATGGACTGCAATGTTGTATTTTTTTAAACTGCTTTGTGTTTCATGCCACACTTGACTTGCTGTCACTCCACACACAGCGTACACAATGCATTCTCATCCTTACGGCATGTGGCCACATAACTTGTGAGTGCTCTGAATGTGATTGCAACCTGCCCCTGCCTGGATGGACTTTTTTCAAAGCTATGTTACACCCCCACAACTAAAGTCTGACATGCATGATGTCATTACAGAAATTAGAGCACTGTTCAAAAGGGGTGAGTACCAATTGTGAAGGTTTGTGAATGCTTGTGGTGAAGTAGTTTGCACAATCTTCAACTGACAACTGTTTTGTCTGTCCAAGCTTGGATTTCATTGCTTCAAACACACATCCTTCATAGTTGAGCATATGATTTGTGTATAGGTTGTCATTTGTGTATGAATGACAAGAGAGTTCTATGAGATACGCTTGATGCTGTTCCAGATCACATAGAGTTGAATTAGGAGTGCTGTTATGTCTTTTGTACTGTCCTGTGCTACATGTGTTAAACGGAGTGGACTGTGAGTGAACAGAAGTGTTGTGGGCCCATCTGCTGTGCAGATGCTACCAAGTCAGTGTCACATCCATGCTGTTAGTTGCCACATGAGGGAGGAGGTGGATTTTGGAATGTGAGGCCTAGCTGTTGAGGTGTTTTGCAAGGTTCATGTTGCATGTGTTAAGCTAGCTTAAACAAGGGTAGAGGTGAGAGAGACTTGTGTTCCCATTTTGTGAATGAATTGGAGACTCATACTTAATGGGAGCAGGACAAATATTGAGTATTTCAGAGAGTGTAAGGTAGGAGTGTAGTTCAGAGGCAGTTCTTGTGTAGGAGGCGTGAAGAATCCTCATTGTTCATAAGTAAGTGGTTTGAATCGCGGGGTATAATGTATCAGAGTGTGTGAGCTTGTATGACTGGTTAAATCCAGTGCAAGGTATGCTAGGAATAGTTAGATGTGATTGGGTAGAACTAGCTAGACAAGGTTGGACTCTTGCAGGAGATGAGAGCTGTAGTCTGTGTCACTATGGTGAGAGATGACTGTAACATGGCACGGACATTGAGTAAGGATAGTTATTAATGTGCAGTTGTCAATGGAGGTATGGAACATAGACTCAGATGTGGATGTGACAGGGCCAAAGGGAGGCAAGGCTAACTTGCCATTTGTAACAAAGTGGACGAGTGTATGTCAAGGCTATACAGAGTTGTGAAATTAGGGTGCTTATTGTTGGAATGTGAGGTGTTGTCGAGTTGATGTATTTTGTATTTGAATCTTTGGATGCATTTGTTTTTAAATGACTTCCTTTAAAACGTAAGCAGAGTATGGTGGGTGAATGGTGATATTCAAATGACTGAGAACATTCTCTTTCTGCAATGTAATAATCCTGGGTGGAGTTTGCGAAGTCACGCTACGCGGAATTCTGGAAAATAGCAAAAAAACTATGCGAGCTACGCAGAGTTTTTCAAGTACGCAGAGTTGCTTGTCCCACTGTTCGCGATGCGTTTTCCTGTTCAGGAACTCATATTGCGTGTTTGGAATGCTTTTTCCAACACCTTCCCTATTGTTGCACAGACTGGAGTTGCAATAGTAATCTATACTATTCCAAACTCCAGCGCACCCTACAGCAAGTCGTTATAATGGTACACGTGGTAACAACGCAGTCGATGTAAAGGCATGTGTTGTAGCGCATGCAAAGTAATGTCATATATTCGAATAATGGGCAAAACATGTTGATGGAATAGGCAGTAAGGTGGGATAAAGTGGAACTTATTACCCTTAGAATCACTCCCATTTAGAATCCTTTGTAAAACTAAAGCCCCCTACAGTAAGTAATTGTAATGACGTGTGTTGTAATGGTACGTGTGGTTGTTGTACTGACCACGTTGTAATGGCACCGCCTTGTACCGACAGCGTTGTAAACGCTGTTTCCCCCGTTACTCATCAGCTGCAGGGGAGTGTCCATCCTTCCTCAGGTCTAGTGATCCCTCTAGATATATTGCCCTTAGAAACAAAGGTCAAGTTTTCTTAGGAGATAGTAATCTAAGTTTTAATGAATTTACTTGTTACTTTCTACATACACACACATACATTTCCCGAAATGGCAAACACCATAGATGATTACAACACAAAAGGCCACAACTTGAATGAGCAATACACTGAGAAGCTAGTGTCTGTGAACCGGTGAGCACAGCAATACAATGAAGTCATGACACCTCTTGTTTACCCTGAAAGAAACAGGAGTGATGCACTCAAGGTTAACTAACAAACCTCAATACTCAAGGTGTCACCACACTCAGAGACCTGTAAGTCCCATGGAACACAAAACGAACAAATGTTGGTACCTTGGGACTCACACAACTTCAACCAATCTACATGTTTGGGATGTGCCAATTGGCCATTTTGCAAAAAGAACACTGATGTGCCTGCATGCAAGATGTTGCACAAGGCAGTGCACACAAAAGTACATTGACACTGTCATTGAAGAAGCTGGCACCTTTTCGGAGGAGCCACTGTTAGAAATAGATTGTGTTTCAGAAAGTACATATACATGGGCCCACGGAGGTCCGGACATCTTGACACTCGTTAGTTTGTATCACTGACAACTAATGAGTCTCACAAAATCAAGACCACCGTGGGCACATGTATATGGAGAATCTGTGACAACATTCATTTAAAACAGTGGCTTCATTGAAAATGTGCCAGCTCATTCCATGACAGTGTCAATGTACTTTTGTGTCCACTGCCTTGTGCGACATATTGCATGCAGGCACATTAGTGTTCTTAACACAAATCAACTAATTTCCACATGTGAAACATGAACAACTGTTGACAAGTGCTGTGAGTGCCAAGGTACAAATCATGAAGAGTACCAACTAGAATCATGTCAGTTGTCACCAGGCCATCCGTCACCTGATTACACAGGTGGCTACACATATGACCTACTGCCTGTCATCTGGAGTGGCACCCATGTCCACACCCAGGACAATGCATAAGCCAATGGGACTGCAATTGGGTGTTAAAAAAGGCCACCTGTACTGTGGGGACACCCTCATGGCAAGCCTGAATGTACACACAGATGTCAGCACACACAGTCCAATCTGCGTTGCATCAGAACCACACACGTGCCAAAAAAGTATGAGCAGGATTCTTGTTGGTAAAAAAAAAGACACAGGCTGCAAAGCACGTACATTGCACACTGGCCAGCATCACAGGGGCACTGACCAGTGTATTTTAGTCCAGGCAATTCTCCCACACAAGTCAGACCTGCCACTTAAAAATCACACATGTATGCCTCTCCCGCACCCCCCTCCCCCAATACCTGAGTCTATGTGATGTATACAGATCAAGAAGTGACACCTCTTATTCAGGGTTACAACAACTGTGCTTGCAAAATTGCTTAATTGACACCACATCACCTCGTGGGGCTCACAACACATATTTGGGACAAACAACCATCAACAGATTGTTGTGAATAGCCACACAGGCACTGGCCAGTGTGAGTATGCACAAGCAAAATGTTGTATACCTGTCCAGTGGACACATGTAGCACACATTAACCAAATCAAAGTAGGGCAGGAAACAATGCCACCGAGGCAGACCTATGCAGCACACACAGAGAATGTGCACAGTGTTGGATGACACACATGATTAGGAGGCCAGGGTGTCTCAGGGGACTGTAGTGGGCACACTGCTCCATGGTCCTGGACTGAGCTGACTCTACCATGTACAACCGTCATGGCACTATGCATATCTCACACTCATGCACATCATGTCTGAGGCCACAACATTGCACATGCATGCTGCAAGGGTGTTCAGTTGAAGGCTCACACTCCTATTTTGAGAATCAGCATCAGTGACAACAACTATGGACCATCTACATAGTGAACAGGTCATGGAACAGGCAAGGTACCGATACAAGTCACAGACCACCCTCCCACATGATGCAGAAAGCAATGTGCACTTAGATGTACTGGCACCATAGATGACCATGTGCAAATGTGATTACACACACACCAGGGGACACATGTAAAGGAGAGGAAGGGATGAAAAAGATGCCCAGGTGACATTCAGAAAGAGAAAATGCACTGCACATATGAACTCTGGGAGTGTATTCATGCAAAATAGCACTTCCTAAAGCTGGCGACACATAACACAACAAAAAGCCATGTACCTACCCCCTCCTTGCTGCAGTCCCTCCTCTAACTGCCTATTGAGGTCAGGGAAGACCACCGCCAGGACACGTTTCATGTGGAGGGTCAGGTGTCGGCGCCCGCCGTGGCAGCGAGGTAGAGAGAGCTTCAGCTGGACCCGGGCGATCCGCCGGGTCCAGCACCGGATGTCCTGCCACCTCTTGCGGACCTGGGCCAGCTGACGATCACGCCCCCCGCAGTCCTCACAGCCCTGACGACGTTGGTTCAGATGACCCCCTTCTCGTAGGCAGTTACCTGTCAGGATGACAAAGTGACACAACATCAATACACCTGCTCCATGTCCCAGAAACATACATCAGAACATCTTTGAAATGTTGAACAGGGCATAGGATGCCGACATGAATAGCCTCATTCACAACATGCAAATGGCCTGTGTGCAAGCACCAATGCAGTACATGGCATTGAAAGTCTACAGGTGGCATGAGGGGTGCAAAACACTCAATGAACATGCCACACACTGTGCAGCACATGCAACAGCAGGCTGATGGGCAGCACGTAAATGTAAATGTAAATGTAAATGTAAATGTCAAGGTACTTATAGAGCGCACTGTCACCAGACGGACACCTTGCGGTGTCGCCTTTGCGGTTTCCTGGCGCTGATACTCATACCGCTGTGGAACCCCTCCTGGCTTTCCCTGTGAAGTGTCCACTCCTGGGCACCCCCAGGGTGAAGCCAGGCATCCTAAGCGCTGTTGGGGCCGGTGTGGAGGCTAAGCAAGCTATTGCCCAGAGTTGCAGCGTGGTGCCCGTGATTAGAATAGGCACCGAGGCGAGAATAGACAGGTCCGAGGAAATTGAGCCCGAGCCCCGCCGAGGTGGGAATCGAACCCTGGTCCCTGGCCAGAACTCTGCTTCAGGGTCTGCCGCTCTAACCATTGAGCCACACTCCTCCACTCCTACGCCATGCAGTCACATGTCCTACTCCACTGACGCACCCTCAGCAGACTAGACAGACACATCCAGCCACTGAGCACTGGCCTGTCATTGACTACAGCGGATACAACCCTCACTCTGCACATGTGCCATTTTCCAGGGTGGAGTCACAGGGGTCGTGGCAGCTCTGCAAGTCAGACACAAAGCACGGCTCACTTGTCACATCAGATGGTTAGATCAGTAGCCTTCAACATGCAGCTGTGGTGCAACACTTCACATAGACACTCACCCACATGACAAGGAACATTCACACACGTCAATGTCCATGAGGTCGTACACGTCATTTGGACACTCTCACCACAGGTCCACCCAACTCATACACATCTGTGGGTACAGTCACCTGTCACACCGGGGGGAACACTCAATCACCTCAGGACAACATTAAGAAAAGCCCTCAAGGATTAGCCAGGCTGAATGTCTCATGCACTATGTAGTGAAAGTAACTGTAAGCACCATGCAAGTGAGGAGTATACACAGGAACTACATGATGCACTGCATGAGTGACATAAGCATGCCCCCCCCCCCGGGACACACTCTGAACAACATTGCATGTCAGTCCTACCTGGACACAATATTGACTGTCACACAACAGGTTCATGGGCAAAGGTAGTGGACTCAGAACTCACCTGCTCCCCTGGTCTCCCATTCAGGCTGGTGTACTGTGGGAGGAAGACGTCCAGCAGCGCCTGATTCTCCTCCAAGTTGAATGGCTGGGCCCTCTCCACAGCACGAGACATGGTCCAGGGAAGCAGAGACAGCAGCAATGTTGTCGACAGGAAAGTTGTGCAGGCAAGTGCCCTCTCATGGCTTCTGGCTGCCTTATTTCTGTCTTGCTGAGGGCCATTAATTTTGAGGAGTACATAGTGATTGATCTGAATCATTTGCATCTTACGTTTACTCCAATCCCTTTAAACATACACCAGTGACAGCATTTGCATCATTCAAATTTAGAGCATCATGTCAAATCAACAACCACTTTGCAAAATTGTATATTGAGGCCAACTGACTTTTCCAGGACACCTGCTGGAAAAATTTGAAGAGAAAACTCGGTATCCATGGCAACCTGCATGCATTTAGGGCCTAATACCTGTCCCTTATGTGTCCCCTATGTAAATTTGAAAGCCACACACAGGTATGGTGCGTTTCACACGTACCCCTATGGCACCAGTTGCACAGTGCGTTTGACACGTACGTGTAGGCACTGTTAGTACACGTACGTGTAGGCACTGTTAGTACACGTATGTGTACTAACAGTGCCTACACATACCTGTACATGTACGTGTACGCACCAGTTGTACACTTACGTGTACTACCAGTGCCTACAGTACGTGTACGCACCAGTTGTACACGTACGTGTACTAACAGTGCCTACACCTACTTGTACACGTATGTGTACAGGTATGTGTAGGCACTGGTAGTACACGTACGTGTACAACTGGTGCGTACACATACGTGTACAGGTACGTGTAGGCACTGGTAGAACACGTACGTGTACAACTGGTACATACACATACATGTACAAGTACGTGTGGGCACTGGTAGTACACGTACATGTACGCACCAGTTGTACACATACGTGTACTACCAGTGCCTACACATACTTGTACACGTACGTGTACGCACCAGTTGTACACGTACGTGTACTAACAGTGCCTACATGTACGTGTATGCATTTCACACGCTTACAATGGTGATACAGCCCTACACATTCCAGGAATGGAGGGCTACAAATCGCACATGGATGTCCATCAAGTACTTATCATTGCATACTTTCAGGTGCAGGCCCTAGGTGGTGTTAGCCTGTGATCTTGCACAGGTCCTTCCATCTCGTAGCACAATTGATGTGTTCTGACCTGTGGACACATGTCATGTGTGATTGGGCACGATGTGGCACACATCACCTTGACACGTGCCACATGTGTGTCTGTAGTCCAACTGTGTCATGCATAGCAGCAGTGGGTGGCACAGTCATCAACACCCGCACCTGTCTCCTGATGCCAGGGACAGGGACACTTTATGAACTGACCTGTCATGATCAGCATGCCCCTTTGGGACTATGTTGGCTGTGTGTCATGTGTTCCCATGAGCTTCATGTCAGTGTCCCGTCAACGGCATCTGCTGTTGGTGCATCCAACAGGGGTCTGTGTGGAGATGGGCATGTAACACATCTACACACACCATGCACATGTGGATTCCCAAGGCTGTAGGGTCTGTGTGCATGGGACATCATATATTTTCAGTCATACATGTGTTTGTCATCTCAATGGCAGTGTCTTTGTGTTGTCACGTGTACCCCTTCATCGCACTGTGTTTGAAATGTACATTTGACATTCCATGTGACCTGTGCATGTGCCTTGCAGTCAGCTGTCTGGATGAGATGACATCCTTCAAATGCAGATATGTGGTTGTGTCTCTCCGGTGATATCTGTGGCTCTTCACTCAGACTGGCCCCCAAATCTTTTCAGGGCATGTCATGTTAACTTGACAATCAACAGGTGTATCCTGCATTTTGTAGGAGTGCCAGCAAGCTGCCATCTGTGTCCTGGATGTATTGCACACACCCAACTCCATAGTTACCTGATGTGTAGCAGTGTAGCATGTGCTATGTTCATTGACATTGATGTTTGCCGACTCTCAATCTTCATTCCTCTAAACTATGTTTTGCAGGGCACCACCTGTCCCAAGACTAATGCCAGACTTGGGTGCCATGATGGAACGTTCCTGCATCCGCCGTTACAGATTCACTAACAGTTGATTGAGGACCTGACAAACAGGCTGCCACCACACCTCCAACCGCAACACATGTATCCTACTGCGCTGACCCCCAAGATGAAGGTGATGGCAGCCTTACATTTTTTTGCAACAGGTACGTTTCAATTGACCATAGCTGATGTGGGTGGGATGTCCCAGACTATGTACAGCCGTGTCCTGCGTGATGTTTTAGCAGCCATGTTGGAGCACCTTAATGAATTCATCAAATTTCCGAGTCCAGAGGGGTTGAGGGATGTCAAGGGGGATTTCTATGCCCTGGGTGGGATGCCCCATGTAATTGGGTCCATTGATGGTACACATGTGGCTTTTGTACCACCACGGGCACAGAAACAAGCCTATCGCAACCGCAAACATTACCACTGGATGAATGCCCTTGTGGTGTGTCTTGCTAACATGCTGATTTCACATGTCTGGGCACGTTTTCCAGGATCAGCACACGATGCCTACATCATGAGGCGTAGCAGGGTGCCACAAATGATGCTGCGGCTGCACAACGAAAGAGCATGTCTTGTTGGTGGGTATACTCTGTTTGTCCTATGTGTTGCGGTATCTTTGTCTCTTACGGCATCTCGTGACCAACTTATTTACATGGTGTTTCCATGTAGGGGACTCTGGTTATCCCAACATGCCATGGCTGCTGACACCTCTCCGCAACCCAAGAACAGCTGCAATTCACCGGTACAACGATGCACACGGCCAGGCCAGGCGAGTGATTGAGAGGACATTTGGACTCCTGAAGAGCCGATTCCGGTGCCTGGACAAGACAGGCGTGTCCCTCCCTTATGCCCCGGAGAAGGTCTGCAAAATCTTCATTGTGTGCTGCATGCTGCACAACATGGCAGTTGAGAAGGCAGTGCCACTCATCCTGGATCCAGATGAGCAGCAGCATCCACCCGTGGAGGATCAAGGGCTTGGTCACGAGTCTAGTGATGATGAGGAGGAAGGGGATGATATCCGGAGTCAGCTCATACTCGAGTCATAATGGTGAGTCACTGGCTATGAGTGTGCAAGCTTGTAGCGTTGAGTGGCATGTGTTGCAATGTGTGTGTCCAGCTGAGTGAATGCACAGTGACTTGGATGTGTGTTGTAATGTGTCACTCGAGTGATGATGTCATGCAACACAGTTTTGCAGAGAGACTTGATTGGCAATTTACATGTGTCCAACATTGTTGCTGTTTTGTACACTTCCATGTGTGCGTTGAGAATCTTTTTTTGGTGACTTCTCATGTGTCTGTCATTCCCAGGTATTTGGCACATGTTGTCTGGTTGTGTCATCGTTGTCCTCCTGCTATTCCTCATGTGGATTGCAACGTGTGCTGAATCAGCGTTCCATGCACGGACATGTGGAAATGTCAGTTTGGGTAAGTATTGCAGCAAGGCTTTTTTGTGGTGATACAGGTTGTGAATGTGTGGTGACTGCTTCTGTGCATGTTGTGGTACCATGCATACATGTCTTTTCACCATGGAGCATATGACATGTAGCATCACTCCCATGACATGATAGTCAGCCTTCTTCACAGTCATCTGTAGTGGAAGATGGCGTCTGATGAAGGCTTCAATGTGTGTGTACCTTGGCTCTGAAACATTGCAGAGGCTACGGGTGGACATAGTTGGGGACATCCCAACAACATGCTCTATGGGGAATTGCTGCCTCTCAGTGTGCAGCAGGATGTGTTCTGCTCATCCCCTTACCTTGTGTGCCAGTTTATTGGGATTGACATCATCCCTGTTGTGAAGGGGGTATCCAGCGTATGTCCCACATGTTCTGTCAACTGACCTGTGAGTCTGTCAATATGGAAGCATATCCCTTTGTGTGTGTATGTGGAATAAAGGTGTTCAGCACAATCCAAAGTGCCTCATCTCGGTCATTGCAGATCTCTTACCAGTTTGCATGCGTCATCTATGGCAGAATTGACAAAGATTGAGCATATGAGTGTATGTGTACTTTGGCAACATGCATGCAATGCTTCATGGCTAATAATCTCTATTGTGCATGACGTGCCTGGTTGTGTATGTATTTGTGCAGGTTGCTGCCCACAACTTGACGTGAATGCCCTCTGATGGTGTGCCTCCTTTGTTCATCTCCGCATTTTGTTGCCTGACACAGTGGCTGTCATTTATGGTGATTGATCTTACACTTTTTGGGAGTGACCCATGAGTGAGCTGACACTCCTTCCTTGACATACACCTGTTGCACTGTGCCTTGCAGACCTCCTTGTCTTTGTGTGTTGATTTTTGCATGACTTCTAACCCCTTCCACCTGCTACTGCCTCACCTGCGGCCCCGCCACTCCGAGTGCCCTGATTCTGCAACCCCCAAGCCTCAGAAATGCTCAGCCCTTCCCCCTCCACCCATTTGTAATGCAGCCAGCAGCTTTTCTGTGCCACTGTAGCCCCAGCGCCGTGCAAAAGGCCGGACCGTCTGCGCCTGCAACATGCACTGTGCACGACCCTCTAGTCTTTGCATGACTCACATCACACAACAGGCTCATGCTGCAGCCACTCTCCAAGCAATGTCCTTGTGACAATCATCCTCCTGCCATCAGGCAACCCCTAAGCACACACACGACACCTTCGCATGCTGAGTGTGCTACTCCAACTGCATGCACAGCGCTGCCTAGCCTCCCACACCCTGTCATTACAACCAGGTTAGGTGCCTCCTACTCCACACCCGCTCCATCCACCAGCACGCCATTGGACTCTGTTACCTCCTCAACACTACAGCCCCACACATCACCTTCATGACAGTAACCTGGACAAAAGCATCCTCAGCACATGACATCTTCATTGCCATCTCAGAAGGATACAAGATCCCCCGCAGGGACGCCTGTCAGGATTGCCGTCTGAACTCGGCGGCAGACAACGGGCGAGTACTGCGCAGGTGCGAGGAGGTCAGGCTGTCAACAAAAGCCTGACTTCCGCCGGAAACTACGCTTTGCGTCGTTTCCGTTTCCTGGATTCCCCGAAGCCGACCCGTAACTCGGAGTTCCTGTTCTTTGATTTCTGTGCCCGTTCTGGAAATCCTTCGTCTTGCTTCCTCAAGTGCCCGTGGCCGGGCAAGTACACGTTGTAGCAGCATCTGGTTTGCTAAGTGGTTCCCAGATATTTGAGGGGTTCACGTTGACTCGTTAGTTGAAGCCAGGGAGAGGGGTAGTTCCCAAGACGGGCCGAGGGCATTTTGGAGTTTGTCTAGTCGAAGGAAGCGGAGTTCCTCGACCGGGCAAATACCGAGTGTGCTCGCGTATGAAAAGGGGGCTGCTCATTCTCTTGGGTGGAGATTTGGGGCAACGTGGTTACTCCCTTTTGCGCAAATCCTGTCAACCTGACCTTCAGTCCACCTGCCATGGAAAAGACTGCCTAACAACGTTGGAGTTCATTTATCCTTGGTTTCACGTTACCCGCCCTTCGAACATTGGTGAAGCTAACACATGCCTGAGGGGATACGGTAACAGCGAATGATCGCTGCTTTCATTTCCTTTATTCATTTGAGTTGAAGGGGACTATTCTTAAAAGATGTATGAAGTATTCCATAGCAGATTACTCTGAAGGAAGAGCAGTATTGCTGGTGCTTGTTTACATCAGAATCCTAATACCTGGAAGGTCCACACAGTTACCACAGTAAGCTGTATAGATTAGTAGTCTCATTGTCCCGCATATATTGTTGCCCTGGATATTGATCTGTCCTTTTCCATTGTAGTGAACGCACCTAGGAAGAGGGAGTCCGTTCAGCCTAAGAAGGAAGAAGGGTGGTTTTTAGGTAGTTGATTGTTCATACTTCTTTTAAGTCAGATTTGTGCTTTAAAGAGCATCGATACATTGTTTGTCATTCCTTTTCAGTTCCGGTTATGAGAAGACTCCTGCTTGGTGACTTTATTTGACAGCGTCCCCACTTTCCTTGTTTTGTTTCCCTTCTTCCCCGGATCTCATGTCACTGCCTAGAGTTTGATAGGTGTGACACGGGGTCGGGGAAGTTGCGGACATACTCATCGGTTCCAGGGCGCTTCTGCAGAATTCAACAGGTGAGCACCTGTACGAACTGTGACAGAACGCAAAGCCCAAAAGAAAATAGGTACACATTCTGCCCGAGCGTCATGGAACTGAGTCAGGTCACAATAGCCGATGTGGCTAATATGATAGGAAACCTACAAGTAGAAACCCAAGCTTTAGCATCTAGAGTAGATGCATTACAGAGGGAGAGACATGGGGAGAGAGAGGTTAGCGGAGCAGGTCCAAGTGCCACTTCTCCCGTTATCCACGTTTCCACACCCCAATCCGTTCCCTTAGCCCCTCCTGAGAGATTCTTAGGTGATTCTTCAAGATTCGCAGCGTTTATAAGCCAATGCCAATTACATTTTATGTGTAAAGCAGCATGTTTCCCTACAGAACAAGCAAAGGTGGCGTTTGTTATTTCTTATTTGGGGGGATCCGCAGCCAATTGGACCATTCCCCTCATTGAGCGTAATGACCCCCTTCTACACGATTACAGCGCTTTTCGTAGAGAACTAAAAAAGTTATTCGATAAGCATACTTTCACGCATTCAGCGGACACCGAACTATTGACATTAAAACAAGGAACAAGGGATTTACCGGCATATATTACAACATTTCATAGATTGATAGCCGAATCCGGGTGGCCAGAAGAGAAAAGAAGCGCTCTTTTTTATCAAGGCCTCCGAGATGATTTAAAGGATGCTTTATCTCAGGTGGTGGATCCACCTGATTCCTGTCCTGCTTTAATAGATTTGGTGGTTAAGTTGGATCACCGTCTAAATGAAAGGCGAAAAGAGAGAGGAAAAGGGGAACACAAGCTGATTGTATATAAAGAACGAAAGGGTGATCCTGGGAAGAGTCATGATGACCCAGAACCTATGCAAATAGGCACGTTGAAAGGCCCTCTCAGTGCAGAAGAAAGGCAAAGAAGAAGGGATAATAAGTTATGTCTGTACTGTGGCAAACAAGGCCATTTTCTCCGAGAGTGTCCCATAAAGCCGAAACAAGTGAAAGTGTCGGAAAACTAAAGAGCCCGAGGCCTAGAGAGACAGGGTCCTCGGGTAATTCAGGATTAGTTGTCTCATCTTTAGATAGCGTAGAGGGTTGTAGAAGCCATTTCTATGTGAAGGCTCTGCTTTCCTGGAAAGACAGGGTACAGGAAGTACACATTATGATTGACTCAGGGGCCTCAGGTAATTTTATGGACGGTATCTGGGCTCAAGAGAAACTCATCCCGGGGGTGGAGAAAGAAACGCCTGAAGAAGTTACCACCATAGACGGAAGAGCGTTGAAATCCGGCCCTATCACCCATCACACCATTCTGTTAGCGCTAGACATACCTCCATGCCATCATGAACAGTTGCAATTTGACTTAATCAGTACACCCCAGTTCCCTGTGATTCTAGGAATTCCCTGGTTACGTTTACACAATCCCATACTGGATTGGAAGCATATGACACTGGACTTTCGTCCTGACGAGTGCAAAACCCACGTTCAAGTCCCACGAATCCTTGACTCCATTGGGACAAGTGCAAACGCCACAGAAGAAAGTACACTACCCTTGCAGTATCAAGATCTTCTTTCTATATTCGACGAAACAGAAGCAACCTCTCTCCCGCCTCATAGGGAGTATGACTGCCGCATAGACCTACAAGTAGGGGCAAAGATACCATGCAGTAGGGTGTATTCATTGACTGAAACAGAGACCCTCTATTTGAGAGAGTATCTAGATAAAATGCTACAAATAGGGGTCATCCGTCCATCTCGTTCTCCCGCATCTTCCTCTTTATTTTTTATCCCTAAGAGGGAGGGAGACCTGAGATGTTGTATTGACTATAGGGCGTTGAACACCGTGACTATCAAAAATAAATATCCGTTGCCTTTGATCTCCTCTCTCCTTGACCGCATCAGGAATGCTAAGATCTTCACAAAATTGGATTTGCGGGGAGCGTACCATTTGGTGCGGGTCAAGGAGGGGGATGAATGGAAAACCGCCTTTTGCACCAAATACGGGCTCTACGAATATTTGGTTATGCCCTTCGGGCTTTGTAATGCCCCTTCTGCATTTCAGTTTTTTATTAATGAAACATTGAAGGAGATGATTGATGATTATGTTATCGCCTACATCGATGATTTATTGATCTTCTCCTCCTCAGCACAAGAACATTACAGGCACGTACGAAAGGTCTTAGAGAGGTTGAAAGAGACCAAGTTATTTTGCAAACTTGAAAAGTGCCTCTTTCATGTCCACCAAGTAGCATTTTTGGGGTTCATAATCTCTCCTCAAGGCATTAGCATGGATCCGCAAAAGGTAGAAGCTATAAACAGATGGCAGGCACCGAGAACCGTCAAGGAAACCCAGAGTTTTATTGGCTTCGCCAATTTCTACAGGCGATTCATCTGCAACTTCTCGGGAGTGGTGGTTCCCATCACTTCCTTGCTGAAAAAAGGAAAGAAATTTGAATGGACGCCTGAAGCGGAAGAAGCATTCCAGAAGTTAAAGAGGGCTTTCACTCAAGCTCCGGTTCTGCGTCATCCGAACCCTGCTCAGGAGTATATAGTGGGGGCAGATGCCTCACAGGTGGCAGTAGGAGGGATCCTATCCCAGAAAGACCCGAGCACTGGACATCTACATCCGGTCGCATATTTTTCTAAAAAACTAACCCCTGCAGAAATTAACTATTCCATCGGAGATAAAGAATTACTAGCCATTAAAAAGGTGTTTGAAGTATGGAGACAATATTTATTGGGGGCGAATCACACAGTCACCGTACTGACTGATCACAGAAACCTGCAATTCCTAAAATCTGCAAGGGCCCTTTCGATGAGACAGTTAAGGTGGGCTCAATTTTTTAGCGACTATGATTATGTAATTCACTTCCAAGCTGGGAGAAAGAACGGAAAAGCAGATGCTTTGTCGCGACTCAGTTTTGATATTGAAGAAACTGAAACTGAACCCCCTCTTATTATAGCTGAGGACAGAATAATAGGAGGGTCATATTCTGAAGAGGAATTCTTGAACCAGGTGAAACAGGAGCAAGGTCAAACAGATCTAGATTCGATAAAGGGCACACATACCCCTCAAATGGAATCTGGTTTTCTTTACATCGACGGAGGGTTACTACTCCCCACTAAAGAATTACAACAACAAGCTTTAGAATGGTGTCATTCACATCCTATAGCAGGGCACCCGGGATACAAAAAGACCATAGAAAATCTGCATAGACACTTCTGGTGGCCCTCTATGGGTAGAGACACAAAGAATTACTTGCAGCAATGTTATGTTTGTGCTCAGAGTAAAGCGTCACATCAAAGACCTGTGGGTTTATTACAACCCATACCTACGCCTAAGCATCCCTGGAATACAGTGTCGCTTGACTTTATTGTGGAACTCCCACATACCGCACAAGGACACGACACACTTCTAGTGGTAGTAGATTTATTCACGAAGATGGCCCATTTCGTTCCTCTAAAGGGGCTTCCTACCGCCAGGCAATTAGCGACAGTGTTTTTGCAGCACATAGTACGTTTACATGGCCTTCCATCAGTCCTTATTTCCGACAGGGGCGCTCAGTTCATAGCTAAATTCTGGGGAGGGATGTGTACATTGTTACAAATTGATGCTCGGTTATCTTCCAGTCACCATCCGCAGACGGACGGACAAACCGAGAGAGTCAATCAGTGTTTCGAACAGTACATCAGATGCCAATTGTTGCAAAATCCCATGGATTGGGATGTGTTGGTGTGGATAGCTGAACTTTCTTATAATAACAGTCATCATGTCTCTATTAACACTACTCCCTTCTTTTGCAACTTTGGCTATCATCCCCGTATCATACCAAGTCCAGAGCCCTTACCCTGCACGACACCCGCTGCGATGGAATTAGTGCAAGAGTTACACACAGTACATCAATCCACCTACTTAGCATTAGAACAGGCTAAGAGTAGATATAAGAGGACAGCGGATGCACATAGAACACCCGAACCCGCATATGCACAGGGGGACTCTGTTTGGTTATCCTCAAAAAACCTTAAGTTGAAAGGGGCATGTAAGTTTAAACCTAAATACATAGGCCCTTTTTCTATAACCAAGGTGATAAATTCAGTCGCTATGAAACTAGACCTCCCACAATCTCTGAAGATACATCCTGTATTCCATGTATCCTTATTGAAACCTGTGGAGCCGGGAACACAACTCCCCATTGCCCCAGTTCCTGTGTCCGTTGAGGGAGAACCTGAATTCGAAGTGGAAAAGATCTTAGATTCCCGCAGAGTTAGACGAAAGCTACAATACCTGATACATTGGAAGGGGTATGGCATAGAGGAACGTTCATGGGAACCCGCCAGTAACGTGCATGCCCCTCGCCTGGTACGCGTCTTTCATAGAAGACATCCTGACAAACCCAGACCGGTGGGAGGCGTCTTGGGGGGGGTATACTGTCAGGATTGCCGTCTGAACTCGGCGGCAGACAACGGGCGAGTACTGCGCAGGTGCGAGGAGGTCAGGCTGTCAACAAAAGCCTGACTTCTGCCGGAAACTACGCTTTGCGTCGTTTCCGTTTCCTGGATTCCCCGAAGCCGACCCGTAACTCGGAGTTCCTGTTCTTTGATTTCTGTGCCCGTTCTGGAAATCCTTCGTCTTGCTTCCTCAAGTGCCCGTGGCCGGGCAAGTACACGTTGTAGCAGCATCTGGTTTGCTAAGTGGTTCCCAGATATTTGAGGGGTTCACGGTGACTCGTTAGTTGAAGCCAGGGAGAGGGGTAGTTCCCAAGATGGGCCGAGGGCATTTTGGAGTTTGTCTAGTCGAAGGAAGCGGAGTTCCTCGACCGGGCAAATACCGAGTGTGCTCGCGTCTGAAAAGGGGGCTGCTCATTCTCTTGGGTGGAGATTTGGGGCAACGTGGTTACTCCCTTTTGCGCAAATCCTGTCAACCTGACCTTCAGTCCACCTGCCGTGGAAAAGACTGCCTAACAACGTTGGAGTTCATTTATCCTTGGTTTCACGTTACCCGCCCTTCGAACATTGGTGAAGCTAACACATGCCTGAGGGGATACGGTAACAGCGAATGATCGCTGCTTTCATTTCCTTTATTCATTTGAGTTGAAGGGGACTATTCTTAAAAGATGTATGAAGTATTCCATAGCAGATTACTCTGAAGGAAGAGCAGTATTGCTGGTGCTTGTTTACATCAGAATCCTAATACCTGGAAGGTCCACACAGTTACCACAGTAAGCTGTATAGATTAGTAGTCTCATTGTCCCGCATATATTGTTGCCCTGGATATTGATCTGTCCTTTTCCATTGTAGTGAACGCACCTAGGAAGAGGGAGTCCGTTCAGCCTAAGAAGGAAGAAGGGTGGTTTTTAGGTAGTTGATTGTTCATACTTCTTTTAAGTCAGATTTGTGCTTTAAAGAGCATCGATACATTGTTTGTCATTCCTTTTCAGTTCCGGTTATGAGAAGACTCCTGCTTGGTGACTTTATTTGACAGCGTCCCCACTTTCCTTGTTTTGTTTCCCTTCTTCCCCGGATCTCATGTCACTGCCTAGAGTTTGATAGGTGTGACACGGGGTCGGGGAAGTTGCGGACATACTCATCGGTTCCAGGGCGCTTCTGCAGAATTCAACAGGTGAGCACCTGTACGAACTGTGACACGCCAACACCACTCCCGGGGGCTGAATAGATAATTAATGACAAGTACACCCTCAGAGTCACAAGTCCGGGTTCGCAGCAACTCCCTAGCAACCCTCGGAGTAACACTCATCTACAGATCTGCAGGCCTACATCCACAATTCCGCTGAGCCATCAACACGTACATCTGTGTGCAGGCCCTCACCTGCACATGCTACTTGTGGCTGGGGGCCATTAACTTCTTGCTGGAGGGGACACACACCACCATCCATCATTGGTCCATCAACATTTGAATCCATGTCTCCAGCAAGCGACACAGTGCCACTCACACCGCTACCAATCCCTCAAAGATGCCAGATGTAGGTCGCCACAGACAAGCTGTGTGGGACACTCAAAACAACACCACCGCCACACCCTGCAAACTCACACACTGGATCAGCAACTGATCCATCAATCTTGCCACATTAACAGACTTTCCTGTGAAGCACAACAACAGTTAAGGCACCTGGGACAAGGCAGACCTACTGGACTCCTACAGACCTAGCCGGACTCTTGTGCGAACCTTGCAACACAAAGAGCCATCATTTTCCTTAAAGACCTGGAAAACACCACACACAGCCATCACCATATCATCAGCAAGGACAAGTGGAGATCCTTCAGATAGTGCCGAGACACCCAAACACACGACATCAAGGAGCTCTTCAGCATTGTGAGTGAACTGACAGCAGATCTCCATCCAAGACACCCCACCCTTGCAAGGCAGATCCCATTCCTTGCTACTTTGTACCACTGCAAGCTCATGGCAATGGACAACAGCCTTGGCACACAGAGGCAGACAGCACTATTTTCCGCTGGACAAACCCCCCTCAGGTCATGGACTCCCATCAGCAGCAATTACACAACCAGGATCATGTGCACCATCCACTCTGGCTCTCCATCAGGCCCCTTCCCACACAACATCTCAACCACATAATTCGCCATCCTTGAAGCCCACGTCCTGCGCGTCATGAATGTCTCCTTTGAGTTAGCCACATTCCATGGCTGCAGGAGGCATGCAGAGCCCCAGGCCCTTCTTAAACATCGGACGGCAGTACCGCAGGATCTCCTGGTACATCAGCCTACTTCCCTAACCAGCAAATGTCACCAGGAAGACACTCAACTAGCAACTGTCCAATTTCCTACATGCAACCAGCTCCAGCCAATTGGCACCCGACCGTTTTACACAGTAATCACACCACTGCAACCGTCATCATTGCCAACACCAACGACTACTTTGCCCTGCTCACCAATGGTGAGCCCACCACCCTTTCCCTCTCAACGCCAGAATACACCATGTGCTATCACACTGTCAGCTCACACATCTCCAACAGTGGTATCCAGAGGAGGGCCCAGGATTCACTCAGGAAGTAGCTCACCAGCAAGGCCCAGGCAGTCTGCCTCCACCCTGCAACATGTAGTACACTGGGGGCATCTGGCCCATGCCACAGGGCTCTTCTCTCAGCGTGACGATCTTCAATGTCTCCATGACCCCCCTCTCCACCATCACATGCACACACAACCTCATCATCATCTGGTATGCCATTGAAACCCAGCTGCTCCTCAAACTCACCAAAGAGCCAGCCATTGACAGATCCAAACTTCCAGAAGGCATGAGATCCGTTGATGAATGGCTGAACATCAGCCATCTGAGGCAGGACTTGGACGGGACAGAGGTCATCATCTGAGGATTGTCCCCTTACTGCTGGGTCAACTCCTTGCGTCCCACTGGTCTATGCACCGCACCAGCACCCAGCGGCCACGCAGGCAAGCTGGTGTTCATCATGGACCCATCGCTCACAATTAACATGCAACTCACCAACAGCTGTACCTCATGCTGCAACACCCTCCACATGCTGCTGATGGCCCCCAGCGAGATCCACTCCAAGGCAAGACAGACCGTCCCCCTGGTCCAGGACACAAGCCGGCTCAAATACAGCACCGGCCTCTACAGAGGACAACAGCAAACATGCAGGAGAACTTATCCACATCCATGGTGCATCCGCACACCTCATCTGCAACATCCCCCGCCCCAGCCACATCACCCTCCACCTGAGATAGCTACAATGGCTCACTGTCTGCTGCAGGATCACCTTCAGACTCCTCAACCACACTCAGGAGTCAATCCACAACCCCAGACACAAAACCGACCTTGGACGTCTGTCATACAACACCCCGTTGGCCCAACTCCGTGCAGCCCACCTTGCCCTGGCCACCATCCATCACATCCACAGAACAACTGCATGCAGGAGATAGTTCTCCCACCTCGCCAAACAGACCTGCGACTCCCTCCCTGGGCACCTCCACATGACCCATGACCTCTACGCCTTCATGATACTCTTCCAAATTGGTCTGTCTGAGCAGTATTGCAAGCCCCCCCTCAGCAGCTTGAGGCCATCACGGGTGAGTATTGGGCTCCATGTCTGTATTTGATGATACATTGTGTCCCACCGGCCTGGGCACCGCACCAGCACCCAGTGGCCACGCACGCAAGCTGGTGTTCATCATGGACTCATCTCTCACAATTACCATGCAACTCACCACCATCTGTGCCTCATGCTGCAACACCCTCCGCATGCTGCAAATGATCCACAGATATATCCACTCCAAGGCAAGACAGACCGTCCCCCAGGTCCACAACACCAGCCGGGTCAACTACAGCACCGCCCTCTACGGAGGAACAACAGCAAAACTGCACTTGTCCACATCCAGGGTACATCCGCACACCTCATCTTCAACATCCCCCGCCCCAGCCACATCACCATAAACCTGAGAGAGGTACAATGGCTCACTGTGTGCTGCAGGATCACCTTCAGACTCCTCAACCACACTCAGGAGGCAGTCCACAACCCCAGACCCAAACCCACCTTGGACGTGTGTCATCCAACACCCCATTGGCCCTACTCCATGCAGCCCACCTTGCCCTGGCCACCAGTCATCACATCCACATAACCTCTGCATGCAGGAGATAGTTCTCCCACCTCGCAAAACAGACCTGGTACTCCCTCCCCGGGCACACCAATATGACCCATAACCTCTACACCTTCATGTAACTCTACCAAATTGGTCTGTCAGAGCAATATAGCAAGCCCCCCCTC
The DNA here is from genome assembly GCF_964204655.1 of Triturus cristatus. Classification (NCBI taxonomy): domain Eukaryota; kingdom Metazoa; phylum Chordata; class Amphibia; order Caudata; family Salamandridae; genus Triturus; species Triturus cristatus. The sequence goes on along the minus strand of NC_140590.1, from coordinate 76,246,189 downwards.
AGCAGCTTGAGGCCATCACGGGAGAGTGTTAGGCTCCATGTCTGTATTTTGTGATACATTGTGAGCCATGTGTGTCCTCGACCGGACTCAGATCCAATCGTATTGATGCCTGGAGTTAGTTCCACACTCAGGCATACTTTAACATATCCCCACACGTAGGTTGTGGACTCATGCTAAATGACTGCAACATGAAATTTCAATTATTAAATGTTTAATTTCGCGCTCTGGGGCATGATTTGTGCACAGAAAATGGGGAAATGCAGGGACCATAGAATCCAAAGTCCACAGGGGGAGATGGGATCCTTGGCATTTGACGTCATCAGAGTCCAGCCCACAGTGTTTGTCATCATTGGTCAGACTGTAACCAGCAAGTCCATGTGGCAGATGATGTCAGTCAATGGGGTGATGCTGTCGCACATGAAGGCCAGGTGCCTGGCCAGGTGACCTGGAAGATTTGGATGGCCCGCTGCCTCTCACGGTCTTTTCCATGGACGACCAACCTTCCTCAGGGGACCCTCAGATGCAGGCCTTGACGATGTTTGGGACGCTTCGTCAGACGAATCCTCCTCCTCCTCCTCCTCCCCCCTGTGTCTGGTGCTGGTCTGCACCTGGTGTCACAGGGAGGGTTGCCCATGTTGTTGGCGATCCGACGGAGTGAATGGCTTATGTCCATTTGCACCGCCAGGAGCTCAGCCAGTCTTGCCTCCATCTGTCCTTGGTGTTGTTGTTGACTCGTGTGTTGCTCGGCCTGCTGGTTTTTGATCTCTGTGAGGGTCCCCACTACCTGGCTGATCTCCCTGGTGTCACGCCGGTATGCCTCCATGATGTTGTGGATGTGTGACATACCGGTCCCTTCAGCTGGCTGGTCAGGTTCTCGCCTCTGTCTGTCTCCACTCCTGCCACCCCTGCCCACACGAGCCGGGCCTGCCGTTGTGGGCACATCGGGTCGACGGGACCCCAGAGGGATGGCAGTGGTGGTGTTGTCTGCCTCCTCCTAGGTGCCTGCCGAACCTTGTCCCTCCTGGTCAGACTGGGTCTGTTCACTGCGGGCAGGGCTCCTGGGTGTCTCCTGTGATGTGGCAGGAATGGGGGTGGTGGTTGGCACAGATGTTCCTAAACCAGGTGCTGCAGGGGCTTGGACACTAGAGGGTCCAGGTCGGTCGGGGTCATCCGCGGAGTGTTGAGAGGCGTCGCTGCTGGTGGGATCCGGTTCTTCCCGATCCTGTGACTGTGATTCTTCCCCCCCATTGTTGGGGGATGTTCATCACATTGCCCTGTGTGTGAGAGAGAGACAATGTTAAAGCTGTTGAATGCAACATGCATGTTTCATACACATTCAAGTTGGCACAGTTCCTCCAGGTAGTTGTATGTGCCTAGCATTCTCCTCAATGTTCACTTGTGTATGGGTATGTTGCGGGGGACAGATTGATATGTTCACCTGAGTCTTTGACATGTCCATTTGTGGCTTGGATGCTTCTTCGGCTATTTATTGGTGTTGTTGTGTTACATGTCCATTGTGGCAGTGGGTAAATCCATTGCCTGTCCTGGTGGTGTGTGCTTGTGTAAGGGGTGTGTGTGACAGGGCCTGCTGGTGGGTGTAGTGTGATTTGGCCCTGGGGCTCCCAAGTGATGTAGCTGTCCCCCCATGGAGCATGCTGCCATGACAGTGAGTGTGAGTTCCTTTCCTAGATATCTGACCTTGTTGTCTTGGTGTTTGTGTTTGCACTGGTCACAGGAGAGCCTTGTGCTGCCTACACCAGGGCCAAGTGTGAGCTATCTTGTCAGTACTTTCCCAATCCCTGTGCATTGCGCATGGTGCATGGGTATGTAGCTGTGCCATATTGGATGAGGTCAATTGTGTCTGATTTGGAATTCAAACATGCGTTTTGGTGCACCCACCCTCCCAGCATACGGGACATCCATTCTTGAGTTGGTGCTTCGTGTAGCATGGGACATGGCATGGCCTTGCTTTCTCAATGGGGCATACACATGTTATTGGCATTCGCGTTGTTTGTGACTGGTTCTGGCGGGTTAGGGCTTGGGGGTAGTTGCGTGCATTAGGTGTAGTTGGGGTGTGGATGCCATTACCCCCATATTGCGTAAGTGGTTTGTGTACTCACCAGGCTCTGGATGTCCTTGGATTCCATCTACTCCCACCGGGGGAAGCATGGCCATCACCTCCTCCTCCCAGGGATGATAATGTACTGGTCTGCGGGGCACGCCACCTCCAGTTATGTTGGTCTGGGCATGCTCTTCATTCATTTTTCTCTTGACCGCCCTCCGCAGATCGTACCACCTGGCTTGGCATTCATTCCTGGTCCTTCTCATGGGTGCAACAGCATTCACCCTCTCGACGATCCTCTGCCACAGGCATGATTTTTCAGCTATGCTGGTCTGTCTGACCAATGTACCAAAGAGCTGTGGCTCGACTCTGATGACTTCATTGAACTTTGGATTCTTGTCGGTGGGCATGGTGTGGGGTGAGGGTGTGGATGGTTGTGGGTGTGTGGGTCTGAATGTGACGGTGTGTGTGTGAATGTGGAGAGGGGATATGTGTGAAGGGGTGTGTGTGTAGGTGTATATGTTTAGGTGGATAGGTGCAGTGGTTTGTGTGTGCTCTGTAGCAGTGGTGAGTCTGTTGCAAAGGTTCATGGTTTGTGTGAGTGGTCCCTTTTTATTGGTCCATTTGTGGGTGGGGCTCAGTTTGAATTTTTGGTGGTTGTGTTATAAGGGGTGGTTGTGAGGTTGACCCTCTGTTTGCCTGTTTGGATGTGTCCAGGTCAGTCCTTTTCATTTTTTTTGCAGTGTAGACGTGTTTTGTGGTGTTGTGCGAGTCGAATAGGCCCTCCTTGTGCTGTTTTACAGTGTCCGTGGTTCAGTACGGTACAGGGGTACGAGTCGTACAGCCACACACCCCCATGCGTTGTGTATGTGCGGCGCATACACGGACATTGTTATGTACGGTGCGTAAACCCCATTGCTTCTGTACGGTGCGGGTGCGTAGACTGCCAGCATGTATGTACGGTGTGTACCCCCAGCACGTTTGTATGCACCGTACCCCCATAGCGAATGTACGGTGCATACCCGCAACATCGCGTATCCACAACATCCACTGTACATATGCAATGTTGGGGGTACGCACCGTACATTCGCTATGGGGGTACGGTGCGTACATGCACGCTGGGGGTACGCACCGTACATATGTGCTGGGGGTACGCACCGTACATTCGCACAGGGGGTATGGTGCGTACCTACGGGGGGGTACAGTGCGTACCTATGCACTGGGGGTACGGTGCGTACCTGGGGGGGTACGGTGCGTACCTACGTGCTGGGGGTCCGCACTGTACATTCGTGCTGGGGTACGGTGCGTACCTATGCGCTGGGGGTACGCACCGTACATTCGCACTGGGGGTACGGTGCGTACCTACGCGCTGGGGGTACGGTGCATACCTAAACACTGGGGGTACGCACCATACATTCACGCTGGCGGTACGGTGCGTACAAACTTCGCTTCATAGCGGCCAAAGTCATTCCCCGTGTACGGGACGTTTTCCGTACGAATTGTAAATTATAACGCCGGTCCGGATCGTACTAGTACGGTCGGACTTCATTTTTACGATTTGTACGGAGAAGTGTCCGGGTCCGTCTCGTACTAATTTTCCCGCTACGTTTCGTACGGATCGGGCCGATCCGTATGTACATTTTTGTCGTACGGATCGTACTTCACGGGTCGGACGTGACTTGTACGATTCGTACAGAAAAAAATACGGATACGAGTCGTACGGGAAAAAAAAATACAGGATCGGAATCGACCCCTTTATGTAGAGTTACTTTTTCTCATCTCAGGACATCTTCTTACCCGTTTATTTGAAGTAGTTTTGTAATGTAAACTGTGCAATTAATTACAATAAAGGTATGATCATGATATTTAATTCCTTTTCCCATTTAGGTTGCAACATTTTTTGCTTAAAACTCAGATGTGTAATCCACACTTTTACAATATATTCATTTTTTTGGCATTCCTAGTAGGTCCTCCACCCAGGGCATGTGACCAAACATCTGTCACTGAAAGATACCTCCACTACAGAGCAGGATCCAGCCTCCAGGGAGGACTTCATTCCTGATGGTCCGGATGAAGAGGAGCGGCCTGGTCCATCTGGTCTGCCTGGGCAGACAGCTCCAGTGAGTCTCTCTCTGCCCACACCTACACCTCCCACCCCAGCTGTTACAACAGCTCAGTTGATGGATACCTCCATTTTCCTGTGTCCAAACTAACACCACACCAATTGTGTGACCCCCAGTCCTGTCTGCGATTGAGACAACATCACCACCACCTCCAGTTCAGCTATGACCCAGTTGGATAGGGCATACTGGATTCAGGGCACAATATATTGGGGTCATGGGAGGGAATTTGTGGGCCAGCCTAGTGAGGCCTTGGGGTTCACTGTCATCCAGGCCACCATCAACCAAGTCTTGGGATCCATCCATCTGTCCCAAGACATGATAGTTGCAGTCCTTACAGAGATCCAGGAGAGGAAACAGTTTCAGAGGAAGAACAAATGCATTGGAGAATCTGAACTCCAATTTGGGCTTGCTTACTGAGGTGCTGCATGACAATTACATCCATATTTGCATGTCTTTCTCTTTTCAGTATTCTAATTTGATCTGGGTCAACTACATCTGCCACTGCCAAAGAAAGAGAGACCCTGCCACAAGAGGCAACACCTGCACCCACTTCAATCCCCGCAACTGTGGGTCTACCAGCTACTTGAATGAGTACATGTTCAGCAAATGGACGGAGGCGGCCCTGCATTTGAAGGGGCTCTGTTTGGGAAACCAACTGAGGGCTGCAAATGGTAGAACTTTGTCAGACAGGATGGGAAGCAAAACATATGACAATGGCATCAGGGCAAGCAATATAGATTATCTTCTAGTCCATTTAAGGATGTGGCACACTCTCGCTGATATGGTGGTAAAACCCCGAATAGAGAGTGACCACAATCCACTGGTTGCAATTTTTAAATTGGACATAGAAGAAAGAGTGGATTTAGCAATCGGCGCTGTAGGCCCAGATTTTATTATATCAAATGATGAATGCCGCCTCAAATGGTGTAAAGTAGTAGAGCATCCTGACATCATAAACAGTATTAATTCTAATGTAGAAGAGGCATTAGCATCAATAGTGATAGGAGGCAACGAAAGTCGGACTTACGCTCCATTTAAGATAGTACGTGATAATCTCTTTACTAAACTTAAAGCTTATTTTTGCAGGCCTTTTTTAGCAAAAAGAGATCCTAGAAGAAAACAAGAGAGTTGGTGTAATGCCTCCTGTAAGCAAGCCCGGGAAGAGCTGGGATTTGCACTAAAACTAAAAGATCAGAGCAAGATTAAGAAAGCCCGTAGTAATTATAGGATGGCACAATGTAATGCGAAAAAGGTATGGGAAGAGTGCAAGTGGCAAGATCTTAAGGTAGCATGTGCATCAAAAGATCAGAAAAAATGTTGGGATATTTTTAAATGGAAAAGGGGTGAGATCACTGACAGCCCGCATAACTACGTCGCCCAGAGTTCTTGGGTTGATTACTTCAAGCCACAATATGCAAAAGGAGCCGAGGACGATAGTGAGGTCCATCAGGACATGATGTTTTATAACAAATCGGTTTTTAGTGTTGAGGAGGTCGATAGAGCGCTTGATCTAGTAACCCAGGGACGCGCCCCAGGCATGGACTGCATCCCAGCTGACTTATTTACGAATGATAGGCAAAGATGGCGGGTATACATTGTCTATTTAGCTAATGCTATAGCCCAAGGGATGGCTGTCCCTCAGTCCTGAAAAGGTGCTGAAATTCTGCCCGTATACAAAAAAGGGGACAAAACATTAGCATGTAATTATAGGCCCATTAGTTTGATTGATTCTATTAAAAAAATTATGGGCCGTCTTGTCTTGGGAAAAATTCAGACCTGGATAGAGGATAGTAATATATTGAGTCCTCTCCAGGTTGGTTTTCGTCCCAAGACTAGCACCATAGACCAGGTTTTCAGGTTCATGGTCCTCTATTGGAGGACAGTGATTCTGGAAAAAGGGGTTATGTATGCAGTATTCGTCGACCTGCGGGCTGCTTTTGACTTGGTCCTGCGCGGCAAGCTGTGGCGGGTACTGGAGGGGCTGGGGATAGCCCCTGAGTTCTTGACATTGGTCGTCCGCTTACATGAGGACAATTTTGCCCGGGTGCGGTGGGGACGACAGGGGGAGGTTACGGATGCCTTCCCCGTTGAGCGGGGAGTGAGGCAGGGCTGTGTTTTGGCACCGACCCTGTTCTCACTCTTCGTGAACGGGGTGACTGATTTCCTCTCCCGGGTCCCCACGGATGCCCCGGCCATGGCTGGTAATCGTGTCCCGGTCCTCATGTTCGCGGACGATACTCTGTTAATCTCAAAAACACCTAGTGGTCTCCAGCTGACCCTCAGGCGCTTTGAAGAATTCTGCTTGCTACATGGCCTAGAAATAAATGTTGCCAAGACAAAGTTTATGGTCCTTAATGGACCTAAACCTTGTAAGTCTTATAAATCTTTCAGAGGAACCATCCTTATGAATGGCTCCACATTAGAGCAGGTCGACGCGTTTACCTATCTGGGGGTCACGCTAGAGAAGGAGATGTGCTGGAAAAGCCAAATAGATTTGGCTATGTTGAAGTACCAGCAACAGGCAGGTTTCCTTTTAAAAAGATTCAAAACTTCACAGACTCAACCAATCAGACCATTCCTCGAGATCTATAGGATGAAGATTCTTAGCTCGGCCCTTTATGGGTCTTAGCTATGGGGGTTTGAAAATTTAAAACGCCTGACACTAGTGGAAAATGAGTTTATTCTGAAAGCCACTGGTGTCCCGCAAAGCACCCCCCTAATACCACTATTCTGGGATCTTGGTTTGAAAATGCTCCAAGATACAGCTTATTTACGTCCACTGCTGTATTGGCGCAGGGTATGGACTACCGAGGAGCTCAAGCATTATGCCTTGGGTTTGAAGGAAATAATGTAAAAGGGTTCCTCTCATAAGATATATTGGTTGAGGTCAATAAGATCGCTCTTAGATAGATTGGGAATGGGGGACTTATGGGAAGATACTCAAAATGCGGTTTGCCCTTAAAAAAAAACCATGAAACCAAATATTGGGAACTGATCTGTTCTGACTTAACTTTTAAAGGGTGTTCGTCCCACCTTACAGGCAGATTGTTTTTACCCAAAATTGGAATTGTATTGGGGCCTGATTGAGAAACCATATGATCGTAAGCTCTATTTCCAATTTAGGGCAGGTACGCTTCCGATCCGATCATTTACAATTAAATGGGCTGGAGCATCTCACGATAAATGCCCAAAGTGCAGGGACAAGAGTGAATCTTTGAGCCATTTTATGTTTTTTTGCCCCCTTTACAATTTACCATGGAAGAAATGGGTAATACCTATTTGTCGCCTGATTGGAACTCGAAGGCATGAAGAGGCTATGCGAATTTTGTGTTCTGATCCAAGCCCGCAATTGCAATAGCCATGGCAAAATTTATAAAGTGGGCTTGGGTAATCCGGACAAAACTGATAAGCCCCAAAAGTGGCCACTGAATATGCATAGCCCCTGATCAAACAAAAAAATTTCATTTTAGGTTGCATTGCTGCATTGTTACTTAAACTAAGGGATGGTGGCATATTGCTGTACAAATCTGAAAATTGTTTGTTTTATACTTGATTTTAAAGATATTGGCTCATTTAACATGTATAGAGCTTAATCATTTTTTAGGTATTTATATAAATCTACAATGATTTTTTGTATTTTAGTTTGCATTTTTGTAAATGATTTTTATATATTACTTTTATGACTTAATTGTCGAATAAAGTTTTTGGATACGGAGTACATGTTCATCCGGACTACTATGAGAGAACCTACTTTCCTCCAGTGTGTAACTACCATTCACTCTCTGGACTATTTTCTGGACACATTTACCTTTCTGGTGCCAATTGTATTTTGAACATTGGACAACAAACAATGTTGGCTCTTCAATAATTGCTACGTCTACCATGAATGACCTTTTCATTCTTTCTTTGCTTTTTGGTTTTCATCCTGTTTTAGTTTATTTGGCTTTGTTTAATAAAAGCAAAACTAACAAAGGCAAATAATAGTGTTGTAGTTCTTTTCAGTATTTATTAAATAATTAGCATTTCGTCATGCATTTTAAATTGTAAAAAATCACTGATTGTTTATTCATAAACGATTTGCAAGAAGGTAATGTTTCTTACAATTTGCTACATTACTAGTATTTTATTACATTTGAAATAAATGTCTGCCAAATCTTTCTTAAACATACAAAACCATACACAACTCAAATACTCAGTGTCATTTTTACATTTCCAGTTCCATACCTCACCACCATGGAAGAAGGGGATATAATTAAAACAATCAGATTCAATTGGCAAAATATTATTGAAATATGTCATCAGCTGGAGCCAGATCTTCTGCCTCACAATAGGCATTTCACTAAAATAACACCATTAATCAGGCCACAGGATCATTCCAATACACTGTTGCTGTATCAGAGGGAATGTCACAACCAACTTTAGGTCGTGTGCTACAGAAGTTCTTTCTACAATGATGAGACACATCGATAGCTTCATATACTTAACACAAAATGAGCATTTTGCCTATGTGAAGGGAACTTAGTACGCTTTGGGTGAAATATCACATGTGGTTAGAGCAGTTCAAGCAGCACATATTGACTTGGTGCCAGCATTCAACAGAGAACAAGTTTAATGCAATCTTTAAAAAAATCAATTTTTATCACTGTGCAAGTTGTCTCAGTGTGAGATATTTACAACCAAAGTCTGTGTGTGTCTTTCACAGGATCATCCCATGTTCCCATTGTACTTTGCAACAGCAGCATATAACTGCAAATGTCACAACTTTGAAATGTCCAAATGAATTTGACATGGTCAAGGATCCTAAAACAGATCACAATATTAAGAATCATTTACTTACATTACACAATACACACATTGCAAATGAGTACTTTTGAGAGCACATTTGTTAAGAACATTCAAAGATAAGCAGTCTAAATGAACCCAGTAGTCAGTGCGTTAACACTTTGATCAGAAAACATCTATAGCCTGGATTATATTAATTTGCCCTGTCTGAAAAATGTCCAACACAAACTGTTATCCTCAGGAGATTAAAAGTTGATTTAACCTTAATGTCACAATATGTAAATGTATACTTACACTCAGGTGAGGACACTGTCAACAACATTTTGACGTAAGTTAATTCCTTCCTCTTCACCTCTATCATCTTCATTTGCCATTTCACCATCCTCACCCACTAGCTCTTCATGCTCTCCATCCTCTGTGATGCACTTGATGTTCTGTTGCAGGGCAATGTTGTACTACATGCAGCAGGCCAAGGTGATTTGACATACCTTATTGGGTGAGTAGAGGAGGACTCCACCAGTCTTACAAAACCCTACAGATGGTATGGTGTCCTTCTATCCCAATGCCTACGGGAATTACCACGGTGATACAGAATCTCCTGTTTTTTCAATTATTTTTCATGCTACACGCCTCTATGTCCCCTACTCAAAGTGAGAATTCCAAGAATTGGACCAGGTGGGCTCTCTCATGTAATGTGACATGCTTAATCATAGGCCACGTCTTCCTAACCTGGTCAGTTAATACTACTCAGGCAGACGCAACCTCTGGTTGAGCTATCCTAAGGGAGTTCTTTGATATTACTTCTTTTTTCTGGATAGCTTTGGTCTAGTTGCTATCTAAAAGTACCTCACGAGCTTCAACAAAAGTATCCTTTATTGCCATGGCATCCTGGGTACAATTAAAAATGCCTCTCGGTAATTTTTGGGTATGAATATGGATCCTATATTCCTGGCCTACCCCTGGGTCACACCACCATGTTTTTACCCATACTACTTATCTAAGAAGGTCTTGGGCAATCCTCAGGGTAAATCGCAGATTCCCATTTTCCCTAATACCATGTGAGGGTAAGGGGTATATTAATAAAAACACAGAGGGCCACCTCTCTGAGAAGACTCATCTGTACATCATGCCTTAAATGGAGACACAAGAGATACATATTATGATACTCTCGCTCATGTCAGGCTTAACCAAAGTGTTAAGAACTGACCACCACATACTTTTCCACCAAGTGTGGTGTGGCTTTGAAAAAAAACAAGAACAACACATGCCTTTATATGTTTTTCAAATGTACAACCTTAACAAAATCAGTGAATGAAAAAAGACACACATGATCTCAATATAGTAGACACATGCTCTAACAAAACATCAACAGTGTCCGGGAGACACACTTCTGTCTCTATATAACTTGACATAATTACTGCTAGCCTTTTGCTTCATGGCCTGTTGTGGTGCATGGCACCTCCTGCTGTCACACACAATACATGTAACATGAGTGAAGAGAAAACAAATATGTTGCAAAAATGTATCTCAACACCAAGAACAATAGTAATCTTGTTACCTGCACAGGACAAGGCTCTCTAGGTTTTTAAATGGGATCACAGAAATGAAGCAACTTTACTTTGTGAAGGAGAAATGCCCACTCTGATCCTACTGATCCCCTGCCAAACGCCGACTGGTAGGTCCAAGCAGATGTTATCAGGTGCAGGGGCGCAACACAGGCCCCCTCAGCCCCTGCGATGTGGGGGGGCCCGCGTTCCAGGGGCCCCCTCAGCGGAGCCAGCAAGCCAGCCTCTTCAAGTCTGCTGGGCTTTCCTGTGCCTATATATCTAGCTCAGTACATCAGGTTACACACCTCCTCCTGCCCTGACCGGGGCAGGCTGAGCAGTTTTCTACTGAAACGTCTGCACTAAAATAAAATCAAGCGAATCTGGCAAATTATAGCCGTTTAAAAAAAATACGATTTGTGTTTTGTTTTCGAGTTTGATCAATGCTTAAACATAATTGCAGTCTCTTAGCATGACTTCACTAACTCTGACCTCTGGTGGTTGATTTGTTAAATTCTGTTTTTTAAGTATTTTACTTGTACCATAATATTGAGTGGGAACAACACGAATACAGCTTGCAACTCATTCCTAATGTGTATCATTCTTGCCCTTATATGAACCCTGAGCATGCGTCTTGAAAGCATTGTGTGCTTTTCGAAGCAATATCTGTTAGGTCTTTGCAGAACCTAAGTGATTCTGGAGGTCTTGCGGTCTCAACCTAATAGCAAAGCACTTCAGCTCTGGGCCGTTCAAGGGGTTGCTCTGCTTTCTAGAGTTCTCCCTGGCTGTCAGGTTCACATTCTTGGAAAACTATTTCAAATCCTTGAAAGGCAAGAGTCTGGACCACGGGAGAGCCGGCTTTGAGGGGCTGGCACCCAATGAGCTCCAGGGGCGCTTTGAACGACCATCGAGTGCTTTGTGTCCAGGCTGGTCAGGCCTGTCAGGGACCATGAAGCGAGGAGTGGAATACGACGGAGAAGCTGGCGGGTTGAGGAGGGTATAAGGCCGAGAAGCGGGTGGCTTTGCGGCTAGGGTGACCAACCGTCCGTAAATTTCACGGACAGTCCGTAATTTCGACCGTCTGTCCGTTGTCCGTGAACGATTCTTTAACGGACGCCATTTGTCCGTAATTTTAACCGGGCACCGGTCGCACCACCCTAAAGCCGGCACAGCTTCCACCCACCTCCCTGCTTGACTCCGATGCTGCTGAGGTCGGGTGTAACAGACTCTGATGCAGCACCAAAGCTCAGATCCCAGCAGCATTGGAGAGGCACAGCGGGATGGCAACCCTCACACCTTCTGCCCTTGATGAGCTGTTAAGAGGTGCCTGACGGTGACTGAGAGGGAGGGGCTGCAGCTTCAGGAGCAGGGGCATCTATTCAGATGCAAACAGCCCTGAATGTGTCATGTCTCTGCAATTTAGAGGGGCCTCACACATTCCCTTTCTGCCCATGGCCCCAAAATTCATAGAACCGGCCCTGATTACACACCGAGGCAGCACGTGGTTCTCTTCACAGAGCTTAATTACTGTTACTAAATTGTAAGCAAACCTCGGTTCTTCAAACATGCAGTCTATAATGTACTAAAATAAAGAAATGGCACAATCGCACCCACACTGATTAACGGAGTATGGAGAACAATCAGTTAAAAGAGATACTCCAAGAGAACTGATTTAAGTACTGTACATCACAGTGAGGGATGGCAAAACTAACATTTTGAAAAGAGAGCCTGTCTTCTCGATGTCTTGTCCAGGAGGGGGTGAGGAGCCCTACCCCACCCTGGAGGGGCCAAGATGATACTAGAATACTGCATGCCCACCCCTGTGCCCACCCTGGTGGATCCTGTTCCCCCTCCTGTGATGGCTCCTGCCCCCCTACCCCCAGTGATGGCTCCTGTCCCCCCCATGTGGTGGCTCCTGTCCCCCCTCCTCCCCCCCCGCCTGTGATGGCTCCTGTCCCCCCTGTGGTGGATCCTGTCTCCGCCCTGGGTGGCTTCTGCCCCAGTCCTGGAATGGCTCCTGCAGCGAGGGTGACGTTCTTGATGGGCCTCTTCTCAAAAAGGCTCAGCTCAAAATTAATATGAAAAGGTGGGAGAGTGAGTAAGTGAAGGAATGGGTGGATGGCTGGATGAATTAGTGAAAGGGTGAATGGGTGAATGAAAGATTGAATAGATGGAGAATGAGAGAGGATGGATGGATGGATTGATGAGTGAGTGGAAGGATGGATGAGAGAAAAGGTAAATAGCTGGATGTATGAGTGGAAGGGAAGCTGGATGGGTAAAAGGGTGGATGGATGAGTGAAAAGGTGGATGATGAGTGAATGGGTGGATGGATGAGTGAAATGATGGATGGATTGATTAATTGATAAGTGCAAGGGTGAATGGATGGACGGATGATTGAAAGGGTGGATGTAAGAATGGATGAGTGAGTGAAAGGGAGGGTAGGTGGACAAAAGGATGAATAGATGAGTGAAGGAGTGAAAGGATAAATGGATGAGAGAAAGGATGGATGAGTGATAGGGTCAATGGATGAAGTCATGAGTGGATGAGTAGATGGGTGGGTGGATGGATGGATGGAAGGAAGGATGGCTAAGTGAAAGGGTCGATGGAGAGGGAAAGGGAGGATGGATGGATGACTGAAAGGGTGGATGGGTGGAAGAATGAGTGACTGGGTGAATGGATGAGTAAGTGAAAGGATGGCTGAATGGGTGAAAGGGTAAAGGGCTGGATGGATAGGGTGAAAGGGTGGCTGGATGGATAATGGATGGATGAGTGAAAGGATGGATGAAGGGATGGATGAGTGAAATGATAGATGGAAGGATACATGATGGATAGGTTTGCAAATGGTTGAATATGTTTGGATATGGCTGGGCTTACTTATATACTATTGCGCGACCTCCTCTGATGGGTCTGTAAAACTTACCTATTGTGCTGAAGTTTTGTCCTGAATTTTGACCTCCTGTCCTGAATTTGTGTCCTGAATTTTGACCCTTTGTCCTGAATTTTTAAACTCACCGTCCTGAATTTGCACCAATGCCAGTTGGTCACCCTATTTGCGGCAGCTGGACGGAATCGCAAGACTGTGGGAATGGCGCTCTCTCCGGCACCAGAGGAGGAATGGCTGAACACCAGCCGTGCTCATACCCAGCTCTGAAAGGCGGAGGAGCTGCTTCAGCTAATAGTTTCGGTGGTGCTGTGAATGCAGATCATAGAATACTGCAGGCATGCCTTTGACTGACAGGCCGTGGGCTGGATCTTTTGACTACTGTTCGGCTGGAGACCTGTACTGCTTGTGAAGACGCGCCCTCCGCTTCCTTCACTTCAGATGCGCTGTATCCTGGACACGCTTTTTACTTCTGAGAGGCTGACCATGAATTGAGCCTTAGTCTGCAGTCACAGTGATGATTGTGAACATAGACACCGGGCCTTCCTTTGTTGAAAGGTGCATTTCTGCTCTTTCTTTTAATAATGTGTCCAAGCGAGCTCCGGGTGCACGTCTGTTGAGCCTAGCCCACCTCACGGCACAGGAAGATACCCATCTCCTTCCTCCAAGCTGCTACACATCTGCTGAATAATGTGCCCAGTTTATGTATGTGCACAGTGTATGCCTTTCTTTCCTGCTTGTGGTCTCCAAAAGCAGAACTTCTCTATTATGCCTTCCTGCCATCCACAACGTCTTGTTTGTGGGCAGAAACCACCTCCCATCTGTGAGTGAGCACAGGTGGCTTTGATTGCTACTGCCATGATGGAACATAGGGGCAGATTTATGAGGTTTTGCCATAGGGAAGCACAGAAGGCCTTCCTGCTGCGCTTCCCTACGGCAAAAGAAAAGGGCAAGGATGCGCCGTATCTATAAAATGCGGCGCATTCCTGTCCTTTTCCCCTGCGCCGGCGCACAATGGGCTGCCTGCACCAACGCAGGCACCTCTGCACCATGGTGCAAGGGGGCCTGCGTTGCGGGGATGAATATTTTTGTACAGGAAGGGAAACCTTTCTGTACAAAAATAATCACAAGAGGTTTTTCCTCTTTGTATGGGCGCTGCAGAATGCAGCACACATAGAAAAAGGAAAAACGAGGAGAAATGAAGATATTTCTCCCCGTTGCGCCTCCCTTACGCCTCCCCTGGGGAGGTGGAAGCTTTTGGCGCTGCCTCAGATTTACGATTTCTCGTAAATCTGGGGCAGTGTCAAAAGGCCATGGATGTTGCTGGGAACGCCCTCAGCAACACCCATTGAATGCCCCTTTAACGCAGAACACTGCGTTAAAGGGACTGATATTTATGAGGCACCATTAAGCCAAAAAAAGTGGCTCCGTGCTGCCTGATAAATATCACGCAGGCTTCTGCGGCACGGAACGTCACAAAAAGTGACGTTCCGATGGCGCAACGGGCCTCATAAATCTGCCCCTTTGGATGCAGGCCAAAGGCATCCTCAGGCGCAATTTAGGAGCATAGCTCTAAATGGCTCCATATGACTACATTACCCCAATTGACCATGGATAGGTGAAGCTGCAGTCAGTAGAAGCAGATAGAGGCAGATACAGACACCACAATGGTTAAGTTTGTTCTGTCCACCAGTCACACTGTTCCTTTCATGTAGCTGCTTAAAAGCAGTATGCTGCCTCCTTATTTACTCCACACTTTCAACAGTCTGCTTCTTCTTTTGAAATCTACGATGTGCATAACTGAGATAGAAATAGTGTTCAGACCCCCTTGAAGACCCACAACAAGTTTATTTGAAATAGAGACTTCAGAAGGGTCACACTTCTTGGTGATTTTTTTGGACCCTGGGCTTTCAAGATCCATTTTCACATACTGATGAAGCCTAAGTATTGAAACTATTTGATTTCTCATCATACAAATGATATCCATTCAATAAGTACGACTTGGATCAACCCTAAGGCGGATCTCAAAATATGTGGTGGCTTTTGGCTGCTTATTTACTGTGATTGACTAATATTGACGCATTCAGAAATTACAGGGCTTTAGGGTTTCAGTAATGTCTCTGTTTCTTTGATTAGGTTTGGGGTGAATGTAAAAATGGCAATTCACTACCTTTACAAACCATGGTTTCCAAGATGCAAAAGTAAACTCGGAAACTCAGTATGGAGAAAAGAGTAGAAATAATATAACATAAGCCCATTCCTTCCTCCGTAAATATGTTTTCTCCGTCGGCAGTACTGAGCCGTCCTTTGCTCAATGTCCTACTACACTCCACTCACCAACTTATGCAGGTGGGTACTAGTAAGAAATTGGTTTACTGGTTGAGAGGGGTGAAACCCTACTCAGCAGCAACCACAAGCCTTGTCAGGGGAAGTCACAAGCAAATCCCAAATTAACCTGTGCTCAACCATCTGGTAGCTTGCACAGACTAGTCAGGCTTAACTTATAGGCAATTTTTGTAAAGTGTTTGTGCATCTTTTAAAACATTAATAAAATTAAAAAAACACTACACCAAAATGATGCCACAACAAATTAGAAAAATAGAATAGATTTTCATATATAAACCAATATGAAAATTACAAAAATCAATCAGTAGATCCGGGGATATGATATTTTAAAGATTTAAGTGAAAATAGCACCGAAAAGCCTAAGGTGACACTCGTAGCTATCTCGCATTGATTTGATGAAGTGTGCAAGTGATAAGGTTTTGGCACCAACAGGCCTGTAGGCCGCAAAGAGCCAATATATCAAAATATCGACCTACAAAAATATTGCAGAAAAAATATCGAGGACAAGAATATCGACATCCTATCTATATTAAGGTAAGTAAAAAAATATAGAGAAAAAAAAAATCGATGTCAAAATTATCGTTGTCAACAATATCATTTTTTTCTTTAAGTTAAAAAAATAATGTAAAATAAAGTAAATAATAAATATAATTAAAATAAACATAGTTAAAACATTTTTAAATGCTTAAAAATTATAAGTAATATACATAATTTAAATATACATTATCCATATACATATATTATATATTATATACTTAATAATATGTTTTAATAAGTATTTTAATCACTTATAAATGGTATATTTTTAAATACATTTATACACATAAAACAATAATATAAATAAAAAAATTAAAAAATATATAACAAATTTAAACAATTTAAATAATTTTTAATCTTTTTAAAATTAATTATACAGTACATTAGCTAAAATAATACAAAAAATATTAGATAGCGGAACAAATAAAATTTATATTCCAAACCCAGTCATTGCAACAATAGGAAAGTGCAACAGTAGGGAAAGTGTTGGATAGCGGAGGGGTAAAAATTACTATTCCCACTCCAGTGGGTGCAACAGTAGGGAAAGTGTTGGATAGCGTAGGGGTAAGAATGACTATTCCCACTCCAGTGGGTGCAACAGTAGGGAAAGTGTTGGATAGCGGAGGGGTAAAAATTACTATTCCCACTCCAGTGAGTGCAACAGTAGGGAAAGTGTTGGATAGCATAGGGTTAAAAAATACGAGTCCCACTCCAGTGAGTGCAACAGTAGGAAACGTGTTGGATAGCGGAGGGGTAAAAATTACTATTGCCACTCCAGTGAGTGCAACAGTACGGAAAGTGTTGGATAGCGTAAGGGTAAAAATTACTATTGCCACTCCAGTGAGTGCAACAGTAGGGAAAGTGTGGGCTAGCGTACGGATAAAAATTACTATTCCCACTCCAGTGAGTGTAACAGTAGGGAAAGTGTTGCATAGCGTAAGGGTAAAAATTACTATTCCCACTCCAGTGAGTGCAGCAGTAGGGAAAGTGTTGGATAGTGTAGGGGTAAAAATTACTATTCCCACTCCAGTGAATGCAACAGTAGGGAAAGTGTTGGCTAGCGTACAGATACAAATTACTATTCCCACTCCAGTGAGTGCAACAGTAGGGAAAGTGTTGCATAGCATAAGGGTAAACATTACTATTCCCACTCCAGTGAGTGTAGCAGTAGGGAAAGTGTTGGATAGTGTAGGTTTAAAAATTACGATTCCCACTCCAGTGAGTGCAACAGTAGGGAAAGTGTTGGATAGCGTAGGGGTAAAAATACTATTCCCACTCCAGCGAGTGCAACAGTAGGGAAAGGGTTGGATAGCTTAGGGATAATAATTTCTATTCCCACTCCAGTGAGTGCAACAGAAGGGAAAGGGTTGGATAGCGTAGGGGTAAAAATTACTATTCCCACTCCAGTGAGTGCAACAGTAGGGAAAGTGTTTGATAGCGTAGGGTTAAAAACTACTATTCCCACTCCAGTGAGTGCAACAGTAGGTAGAATGTAGGATAGCGTAGGGGTTAAATTAACATACTTATATATATATTTTTTTAAATAAATACCATATTAATAATTATTTTACACAATTATTATTAATAAATACCTATTAAATTAAATTAATATTTACTTGAATAGCATTCAATTACTTCCCAACCTATTCCACTATAAACACACAACTATGACACATAAAAAAGAAAACAATTAATTTAGTTATCAATAATCAATAATAAAAAAAAATACCAATTAATAATTTTTAACAATAAATTAATTAACAATAACAATAAATAAATACATATTAACGTATTAATTATATTTAAATTACTTCCCACCCTATTCCCCTATAAACCCACAACCCGCTACACATTAAAAATAAGATAATTAATTTACTTACCAATTAATCAATTAATTAAAATGAATTACCAATTAATAATTAATTTACAATAACTTAATTAACAAAAAAAATAACTAAAAATGTACATACTTCGATATTAAAAACATCGATATTACTTACCTTAAAGTCGATATTCTGGTCAACGATAGTCTTGACTTCGATATTCTGTCTCTACGATATTTATAATTCGATATTAGTGTAGGTCGATATTTAAACTTTGATATTTTGACTGAGCACCATCTCCTATGTATTACAACAACAAAAAGGGTTGAATTTACTTTTACCAAGGAGTGCCGTGCCCATGTCTGCGGTCCACTTTTTCGATGACATACCATTCAATGCAGTATTTTTTCCATCTCTGAAATGCCTCAAGGGTTTATTGTTATCCCTCATGCATCTTATCATTCTTCTATGCTAGAATCTTCCTTATTTACATCCCCACATATTTAAGTTTACAAGGACATTTTAGGACATATATGACACAATTCGCCTTACAGTTAGTAAGACTTTTTACTACCCATGGAGTTTTCATTCCCAGGTCCACAGAGATGTATTTCTTAGTGAACTGGCAAACACCACAACTGCCACATCAATGGCGGCCTTTTGCAGTGGGGGTAACCATAATGTTCTTTGCAACTCAACCGGGACTTTCTTTGGGTGAGGATGTATCAGCATATCCCTCAGGTTTTGGCTCCTTTTAAATGAAAACATTGTTTTTTCAATCTTCAAACCACCTAAATTCAAAATACCCCAGTTCTTTTTCACAACTTTTGTGACTGAATTAGAGTTTGGGCCAAAGGTAGTAACACAAATGAGTCTTGAATCCCATGATTTTTTTGTATGAGCTCGTTAAGGTATCTCTGTTGTTATTTTTGACATGTTTCATTGCCTCTTTGATTGTTTTTTTCCAAGATAATTTTTCTCTTTTAATTTGTTACCCAACATTTCTGCACACTCTTTGCATGTGACCATTTCTGTGCTGCTCTGGTGAAGCCTGAGGAACTGTCTAATCAGGAGTCCTTCTCTCAAGGATCGAGGGTGAAAGCTTTCAAACTGTAGGAGGCTGTTCTTATCCACCAGTTTGCTCTGGATTTACCCTTAGATCCATCTCCATGCTGTTCATTTACATCATGAATCAAAGAAAAGGATTCAGATTGTTGGTCCAAGCATTGAATGCATGTGTTTCCTCCCTTGTACTTCTCCAGACTTCCAGGATATCATCAAAATATCTCTTCCATACATTAATATGGCTTAATTATGGATTATCATAGATGCATGATGCTTTGAAACTATGGACCTGCAAACATGCCAGACTAGGAGCACAAGTGCTCGCCATGGAATTGCCTTGAGTCTGTCGATAACATGTTCCTTCATATTCAAATACATTCATAGGGGTTTATTATGATCGCCCCGGGAAATGGGACCGCCCACTAAAGGGGCGGTGGTCCCGCATGGGCAATTGGGATGCGCCTGCCACATTGGCGGACGCATCCCGCATTTTTTGTGTAATGGCGGGCGGTGCTGTCAGCAGCACCCGCCGCAATACAAAATAGGCATGTGCACATTTGCATGCACAACGTGGCAGCCACCACGTGGTACCTGCCACGTCGTCCATGCACATTCTGGGGGGTACCATAGGTACCCCCATTTGCCCCATGAGTTATTGAATGCCTTCAAAGAATTATACACTGGTACCTGGAGGCAGGTAAAAATAGCGGACGGCACTAGTGTAACAAGGAAAATAGTTACACACAATGAATTAAAGCAGAGGTGTGCGCTAGCCCCCAGTCTCTTCAGCCTATATGTATCCGATCTTGAAGAAACTCTCCGGGAAGTTAACAGTCATCCACCATCATTAGCCAATGAAAAAATTGAGTGCTTCCAATATGCTGACAATATAGTGCTATTAAGTCAAACCCCAATCGGTTTACAACATGGAATGTGCCCATTAGCCAAGTACATGGAAGCGCAGGGGCTAGAATAAAATTTACCGAAAACAAAGGTAGTTGGGGAGCAGTCTTTTCTGAATTCCTAATCTTCCAGATTGATTCTAGGTTCATTTGTGACAATCAGACCTCGCGGTGTTACATTGCCTTTGAGATATTCCAACATTACTGCCCCGTGCTTAGTTTTTATCTGGGTTATTTTCAGCTCAGACAATGAATCCCAATCATTTGTGTTAGGGTTTGTGCTGAGGTTGTATCTCCTATCATGGAGGGTGCCACTATAATGAGTAAAACGTCATCAATGTCAAAATTAAGGCCCTCTATTCTTGTCCCAAAATCTGGGATCAAGTTTCCACCAAAGTAAAATCTGGCCTTTAGGACCCCAAAAGGCTGCTTCACTGGCCTCCTTATTCTTCCCTGGCCCTCATTGAAGCATTCTTCCCCCGGCATTCTTGGATTCCTCAGCGGTGCTAACAACCATGGCCGGTTAGGAAAAGCTGAGTCTACTATATTGCAGATAAAAAAAGAGATAAAAAAGAGCCAAAATATGTAACACAATTTCATGGTACTTAACTTGCTGTTGATGTTCTGTAGCACAAGGGAATCCTGGGTTGATCCAGGGAAATGCGCATGGACACTTGTGATGTACAAAACAGGTAAGCAGGCAACTTGCACATTGATTGAATGAAAGTTCTTCTGATTCCGGTAGACTTGTTTCTTAGCCTGTAATATGTGTGCCATCAATTGCTTCAACCACATGTGGTAGGCGATCAATACCATAAAAACCTCCCTTCACATTTGCAAAATCCTCATGTCATGGAAACTGGATGAAGCTGTTGATGTGTTTCATCATTGACGAATGCACTTCTTGTAGCACACCACTGAAATTTGGTCTTGACATTCCACCAGATACTGCCAAAATGTATTGAATTGATCCTGTTTCCACAGAATGAAGTACTTCTAAGTTTGACAATTGGTGTAATATATGCGGGATTGCTATTGTGATACAGATGATCTGGCTTCAGCTGATGCCGTAAACCCAGTATAGTTTGCCAATTTAATCTGATAATATCCTGTTCATTTATGACGGCAAGATCTGGAAATGGTCGGAACACTTTTGGCTATTGTCTCCTCACTCTTCCTGGGTTCATATGTCTGCTTTGAAAACTTGTCAGAATTTGAAAACATTTACAAACTTTTTGTTGGTAAATAACATAAATGTAAGGTTTTACAATTTTTATTTAATTTAATTTATTGATTTATGGAGTTTTATATAGCGCGAACGTGACCCAAGGGTATCAGAGCGCTTCACAGTTACATGAGATAAATAGTTTAGAATACAGTAGGTATAGCAGTATTAGTATATATATAATTCCTGTACATGTCTTTCCTAACATTTTCAACAATAACACGTTTGGATCAGCTTAATGTACCAAAGGTATAACAGTGGTTCCGATGTGTACCTTTCTTATGTTTAACATCACTACTATAAAGATCCATTCATTGTAGAACTGTACAATCTAAGAAGTCTTTGCAGCTAACTGATGAGTTTATCTTTACATTTGTCTTTGGTTAGTTTTGGTGTCTTTTGTGGTCTTTATGTGCAGGATGCTTCCCTATGTGACAAGACTGTGTTACGTCTGTCTATTTGCTGCGATGCAGATGATGTTTCGTCTTGTATAGGGAAGGAACTTGCTCATTAGGAAGATCTTCAGTTCCCTCTTAAAAGTTGCCTTGTTCAGAATTTTTCTAATGTTTGGAGGGAGTGAGTTCCAGATTCTGGAGGCCGCTCCGGAGAATGCTCTTTCATACGTTTTCTTCTTCTAAAAGATGGGCGGTTTCAGCAACAGTTCTCCAGCACTCCTGGAAGGTCTGCTTCCCCCTGATAGCTCAATTTTCTGGGCTAAGTACATTGGTGTTTTGTAGAGGAGCGCTTTATGGGTAATACATGCCAGTTTAAGTTGAATTCTGGCTCTGTATGGTAGCCAGTTTAAAGATTTCAGGTGTGGGAAAATGTGGTTGTATTTTCTAGAACCTGAAATGAGTCTTGCGGCCTAATTGAGACAGGCTTTTAGTGGTGCTGTGGATATTTTAGGTAGACCTGTTAGTGTTGTACATCCATATTCAATCCTTGATATAACTAAGGACTGAACTGCCAGTTTGAGGTCCACCGTAGTAATGAGTGGTTTCATTTTTCTAATATAGTTCAGGTGAAACCGTGCACTTTTTGCCTTTGATTTAATGTGGGCTTTCATGTCTAGGTTCTTATCAAGTGTGATTCCTAGTGATTTGGTCGAGTCAACTAAGGTAGGGGTGCAATTTAGCGCTGTGATCAGTTTAGTCCATTCTTTCACATTTGCGGGGTTCTTTGGCAGTGATATTAATAGGAATTCTGTTTTTTGTGCATTTCATTTCAGATGATTGCTAGTTAACCATTGTAATGACATTTTTAGGGCCTCATTTATTGTCTTGATCTCTTGCAATGACGCGATCTTTATGTAGATCTGAGTGTCATCAGCATACATGTGATAGGATATGTTTGCGTGTCGGAGGAGTTCTGTAAGGGCTTCGACATATAGATTGAATCATGAAGGAGATAATGTTGATCCTTGCGGAACTCCAATCGAATTAGGGCATGATGGGGATAGCGTCTGGATGACCAAGAATCTTTGTGTTCTGTTCTGAAGAAAGGATTCAAACCATTTCAGAACATTTCCAGATAATCCCATCCTGTCTTCAAGCCGGGCTAGTAATTTTTCATGATTTACCATGTCAAATGCAGAAGACAGGTCAAGATGAACTAGTAGACATGTTTGATTGTGATCCAGGGCCTGTAGCGCATCATCCGCTATATGTAAGATTGCTGTTTCCGTACTGTGGCCTGGTCTGAAACCAGATTGGCAGTCATCCAGTAGATTGAAGTTAGTGATGTGGTTGCTCAGTTGATTTTGCACACATTTTTCAATTAGTTTGGCAAGTAATGGAATATTGGTTACTGGGCGAAAGTTGTTAGGGTCTGTCGGGTCCACTGTAGGTTTTTTGATGATGGGGAGGACTTGCCTCTGTTTTAGGAACTCCGGTAGTACCCCTTGAGATAGTGAGGCATTGATTATTTTTGTCCACATTGGGATGACGACATGGTTGATTCTTTTTAGGCATTTAGAGGGGAGGGGATCATTGCAGTGGTTATTAGGTTTAATATCCGCTAGTGTTTTGACTATGGTATTCTGGTCATATAGCTTAAAGGTCGACCATTGTGCTTTATTATTTGTCAAAGCTTGACCGTTTTTCATGATAGCATCGTTCTGTGATGATAGTTGGCTAGATAGGTTGTTGGCTGCCATCCTGAGTTCTCTTTCTAACATGTTGGCCTTGTCTGAAAAGAGTGTTGAGAATTCCTTGCTGCTCAGTTGAGTCTTAGTTACTTCCTGGGCAGAGTTGGCCAACTTATTGGATTGTTGTTTTAACATCTCGAAATATTTCCGTGGTCTGTTTTTGGCTTTATCCAATTACGATCTAAAGAATGCCTTTTTGGTGCTGAGAACACTTTTGTTGTATTTGTTTCTAATTTTTCTGAGAGTTTTTAGCTGGGGGGATGTTGGGTGCTATCTCCATTTTCTTTCTACTAGTCTCAGCTTCCGCCTGTCTCCATTCAGTGTTCCATTTAACCATGGATTTTTATCTTTCTCTGAAACTCTTTTCAGTTTTAGAGGCATGGTGGAGTTGTCATTAATGTGGTGTAGTGATCAGTGAGTTTGTTAACGTTCAGCCAGTTGTTAGGCGTATTTAGGTCCTTCTCACATCTTGCTACTAATTGCTCAATATTAGGGTCTCTGTCCACTTTTTGAGTTTGACAGGTTGCGTGATCTTGTTCTTTTTTATGGTGGATATATGGAAGGTTATGGCATGGTGATCCGACCAATCGCAAGGAGCAATTGAGTGGATTGTAGTATCCTTGACTCTCGAGATTACCCAGTCTAGGGTTGCCCCTTTTGAGTGCGTTGGCAGTGTGCAGGCTTGAGTAAGGTTTAGGTCTGCTAAGAAGTCTTTAAGTATGTTGACATGTTTGTCATTATTTTCTTCCCAGTGTAAATTAAAGTCGCCTAGGAATATATCGTTATTGTGACTGTTAGAGTTGGCCTTGATGATCTCCATTAACTGGTCTATGAAAATGGCATTATTGCCTGGTGGATGATAGAGCACATGCAAGTTGCACCTTTGATTATCTGCTATTCTTATATCGAGACCGAGGTATTCATAGGATTCAAGAAGGTCGGATTGTATTTAGCTGACCTTGATATCAGATCGGTGTATGCAGGCTATACCACCTCCTGTCCTTTTTAGTCTGTCTAATCTCACAATGTTATAATGAGGAGGCACCAGAAGATCCATGAATGGGAATAAGATTCCGTGAGCAATGTTTCTGTTAAGATTGTCACATCCACTTCCTGACTAATGATGAGGGCAACAATGTCTGAGGCATGATTTGCTGCGAAATGACAGTTGAGGTGTAGGCTTAGCAGTGGTTTCCCTGATATAGTATAGTTCATCTCTTGAGTGTTAGCAGTTAGCTGGACTTGTTTTAGGTTCTCAAGGTTCAGTTTTCTGTTCTTAGGCCAGGATGTTCTGTTTCCATCAATCGGGACTGATCTAATTTCCTCACCTCTTTGGGTTTCATCATCCGATGGATATTTAAGGATTTTGCATGGCTGAATCAATCTATTTGACACTCGTCCTTATATTCTTTCCTAGTAGATCATGCACTGATTTTGGAATGAGATTGACTTTGGAGTGAGTGCTTACAGTGATTTCTATGATTTTTTCCATAACTTGTAGTGCATTTAGCATGTCCTGCAAAATATTGCCCGCTTGTATTTGAAGAGTTTCGACTTCTCTCTGAGTGTGCAGTGATATACTAGAAGTGTGCATTTGCATATTTTGTGATTTGTTTGTGTCCCGGTGCTTTAGATCCGTGACTTTTTCAGAATTCCTTTTTCTGTCATCGGTTTGGTTGTCTATGTCTTCTCTATCTATGATGTGAGATGCGTTCTCTTTGTCTTGTGTACTTAATATAAAACTAGGGGGATATTAGTTTTCTATGCACAGAGATGCCATTTGTATTGTTCAAGGGGGGGTATAGAAGGGGTGTTAGCTTCCCTACTCTTTAATGCTGGAAGGGTGTTCCCATTAAGTGGTCTATGTGTGGAAGTAATCATATCTTGGAGGAGAGGCACTGATTTTTCACGATGTGCTGGCGTAGCGGCGATACTAGTGTCTAGTAGAGGTTCATATCCTAGCTCTGTATAGTTCCCGTTAAGTGTGTCTCTTAACAAAGTTGAGTCTTCTGACCAAGATGTAGATTGTGGCTATTGGGGGTCTCTAGGTATTATGATTTATATGGTGGTTGTGTTGGTGCTAGATATGGTGACTGCTTGTGTGGATAGGTGTTGTTGATACCTTGTGTTATCTATACACTCTTTTAAGGTTGAAAACAGGTTTTCAAACTTTTTTAACTCGTTATTGGCTTCTTGTATAACCACAAAACCGTTAATTGCTGCAGATCGGCGCATATAAATTCTCCCTGTTTCCACGGACAGAGTAAAACTACAGTCACACGCACAAGCACACATCATACGCTAGGGCCCATCACACTAAATTCACACTATTACTCTATCCACACTGAATATAGGAGAGAAAACCTAAACCAATCTGCATCTACAATGAGGTCAATGCGACCTTAATGACATTGTCCTGAGTCATGATTTTAAACATAAGAAATACATTTGATACTCAATAAATGACAAGGAATAAACACCCAACACTAGGATTCAAACAAATGCTTGTTTATCTAAATTAATTCAAATGGAAAGTCAATCATTAGCAAAATTGTTATTCTCATAATTACCTATTCTAGCTAAAGAGTCAGGACAGGCCTCTCGGTAAAGTCTCTCGAGCCGCCGTCCTCATAGAAAGTCCAAGACGCGATGACCGCAAGGGACACGATGAATGTAATGAGCGCAAAGAAGAAGAACACGGACCCTCTCTAGTCTAACATATTTATAGGGGAAATAACAAATTAAAAGTTACAAACAATCTTTGGATATCCATTGAGCCGCTGTGCAGAGCAAGCAGGAAAGGAAGTCTCTTGGTTACATATAGAAAACCTCCGCTCAGGAAAAATCACAAAAATAAAAACACGGAAGAAGGAAACTCAAGTTTGCAAATGTTTCTTTCGCAAATGCTCTTCCTTGATATCTTAGCAGAGCCACCGCAGACTGGTCATTGTTCATTGTGGCTTTATCCTTCTCCAAGGACAGTTGGAATCATTCCCAGAGCTGCTGTCCTCACGGAAAACTTTCTACCCAGGCAGAGGCTGTGGTCAGGTGACTCTCGACCATGTTCAGCAAAGCCTCTCATCAAAATTCGATCACTCGAGTGCAGGCTGTAAATGGCAGTCATCTTGTTTTAGGCCAAGACGGACCATCTTAATTAAAAGAAACACAAAACAACGTTACCACATCATAATGATTATACAGTGTTAAACTCCACTAATACCCTTATGTGTATGTATTTATCTAGCCTTCTGCAACGCAATAAAGCATTAGCACACGTTATTTTAAACGCACAAACACAAAACAAATAGCACTTGTGACACTTATTTAATAAAAACGCACATTATTATTAAGCAACATATATGCATCCCACGTGTAGTTTCTCTTATTAGTAATGTTGGTTAATCCGGACAAAAACAAACTATTAATTAATGTTTTAAAATTAGTAATTTAAATCATAACATATAGACGAAACTGGAGCTTAAAACTCGATACATTTTCAACAGAAAACTCTGCTCCAGTAATCCCCCCTTTGGTGATATCTTATCACCACAAAAACCAACCCAAAAAAAAAAAAAAAATGTAGTCCCAATTTTTAGGAGAAATTGAAAATGTCTTTTATGACACAACATTAAACACCAGACTCTCTCACATCATCCCTCTTCGATTCCAAGTACACACTCTCCCTCAATTCTTCTAATTCTATTTCTTGTGGGTCTCTCCTTGACCTCTTTTGTTACTTTTCAGCATTTCCTCTAATTATTCTCTTTTTCCCTCCCCTGTTTTTACAACACAAACACCCCAATCTTAGTATCAATAAAACAACAATTACGCATGTCAAAGGAAACAATATTTTACCAATAATGGTACTACCTATCTTAGCAATAAAACTCTTAACAGCAACTATCTTATTAGCTATTTTAGTCCAGACACTTTCAGCTTCTAGTGGTACTAATTCTTCATGTAAATCAGTAATATTTTTGATATAGACCTTTAGATCTTTGCTTTCGTCAGGAATGTAAGTGCAACAATGTTGAACTTTCAGCATTCCACAAACTCCACCCTCTTTGGCCAATAGAATATCAAGGGCAAGTCGATTTTGCATAGACATGGCACTTACGGCAATCATCTCCGTATTTACCAAAAGAAACCCTCCAGCGGTACTTGTCGATAAGCGATCCACCACTGTTGACAGTTTCCGAATCCCATATGCATTCAAAGAAATTCCCACTGCTGGAATTAAAGCACCAAAAATGTCACCTACGATTTCTGACCAAGTTTCTCTTATAACGTGTTAGTAAACTAATGTGTTCTACATCTTCTATCCTATCTATATGAAACATCTTTGGAAAGACCAGGCCCACATAACACGTGCCATACCAATGGTCAGGCAACTTGTAATAAGCCTTGTTCCCACAAACATAATACACTCCCGGGAAAACTGATTCTTCACCACCTTTAAAACCCCATCCTCTCGCAATGAAGTATGTATCATGACACTCACTAGTCCCAACAAAATATGTATCATATTGGGATCTCTTTCTAGTAATGCATAGTTTACCCTTCTGTGGTGCATCTAAAGCCAAAGTCGGACTGGCCCCATTCCTCAATTCCTTTCCCATCTCAATGTCCCATATTGTCTCACTCACTTTATATTTCCCTACTTTCTCATGCATGCTCATTCTTCTTTCCTCTACCATGTTTAGGAAAGCCTTCTCCTCTTCTTTCAGACTGCAAGTTAAATTGTTTCTAAAAATATAATCTAAGGTTAATTCTTCTTTCTCAATAAAAATCTCACCAAAAATGTTAGCTTCTTTAGCTGGATTCAGCCTTTTGTTCATAGGCAATTGCCCAAAAATGTTATCTTTGTTAGACATCTCGTAATCTATTTTCCCTAACAAATAAAAAACACTACTTAACACACTACATGAAATTCCATACGTAGCTGGTAAATGGTGATAAGTAACACCCTCTGAAACAGATGCAGGTAATTGCATACAAACGTAGCAATCCCTAACTTCCATTGTCTTTACATATTCGTACAACAACTTTGAAAAAACATTGCTAGAAAAATCATTAATTGACCTATCTTTATGTATGTAAATGTTACTAATTCTAGTTGGAACTACTTTTTGTGAACTTTTCTCTACATTGGTCACATTCTCAGTATGTATTCCAAAAGCGTCTATTGTAACTCTAAAAGTAACTAATAAAGCTAATACACCCCATAATAGCGTTAATAATCCAGTTCAGCAGCAGCACATTTTACACCATCTTTTCAAAAAGGCACATCTACTTTGGTTATTCTCTGTGTTAGCCATTTTACTACTTTGGCAGTGTCTTTTGACTTAGCCTCTTCTACTCCACTACTGGAACACTAAAACACTAGATTATTTCACACAGCTAATTTCAGATTTTCTCTTTTCACTTTTTTCCAAGTGACTCCTTCAGTTCACTCAATTTGGATTTTCATAACTTTTCACTCCTTCATCTGCAACATCAAATTGTATCAGATCATCAACAACATCCTGTGCATCCGACTCTTCTCCAATGTCAGTCAAGATAACTTTCAGGATTCCAACAGTTTTCTCTTCAACCACTTCTCGTACGGTCCCCTCTGGATTTCCTTGACTTTCTGCCTCTTCACCTTCAGACAGTGCCACATACGTCCATTCCGGTGACCTATACTTCTGGCTAGGTTTTCTGATTCTCTTGATCTCTTCTGGTTCTTTTGTAACCTTTTGTTTTTCACCTTTTGTTTGATTCTGACTTGACACTTCGTTCACCTGTTCAGCTTTCGATGAATTTGCTCGTGTCAGTCTGTACCTCAGTCTCTTTACTCTGTTGGGCCAAAGATCTCCTCTTACAACCCTTTTTGGTCTCACCTCTTTATTATTTCTTTCTCCGATCCAAGTTCT
This sequence comes from Triturus cristatus, assembly GCF_964204655.1. Taxonomy (NCBI): domain Eukaryota; kingdom Metazoa; phylum Chordata; class Amphibia; order Caudata; family Salamandridae; genus Triturus; species Triturus cristatus. The sequence goes on along the minus strand of NC_140590.1, from coordinate 76,216,838 downwards.
CTTTCTCAGAACTCGACCTTCTGATCTCTCATTCTCACTCTCATCTGATTCTGTCTCATTTGCCTCTTGTTCCTCAACAATTTTCTTTTGCTCCACAGTCTTTTCTACCACCGATTGAGATTTCCCTAATTCTGTCCCTCCTCGGGTCTCCGACACGCAATCTTCTCGCTGTCTACTTGTCCCTTCACCTAGCTTATCAGGAATGTTCCCTACACCTCCTCGGGGGTCTTCCGCAATCTGTCCCTCTCTATCTTCTTCTGACCCTGCTTCTTCAGGTATAATCTCAAGTGGATTTTCAACCTCCTCATCTGATTCAGGTGCAGTCTCTGTGGAACTGCTCTTTTCTCTCCTTTCTCCTCCACTGCTTGTTTGAACTTCAGGCACTCTTACAGAATCTGATCTCTCCTCTGAGACTCTCAATGTTTCTCTTGAAGCCTCTCTTGGATAGGGAAAAGAATCACTCAACTCTCTTTCTCCTTCACCCCTTTCAGGATTTTTCCCCCTTCTCACTGGTTCAGTTTCTGCATCATCACTGGAATCTGACTCTTCAAAATACTCCTTACCAGTCCCATCTTTTGGATTTGGAACTCTCAGAGTATGACTCGCATGCACCCAGTTTTTCACACCAGCATACTTTACTGCAGTTGTCGTAGTCAGAATGACTTGTCTTGGCCTTCCCCACCTTGGAACCAAGCAATTTCTTCTCCTGTGCACCTTAAATCTCACCCAGTCCCCTGGACTCAGATCATGGGCTTGCTTCTTCTCAAGTGTGGTAGCGTCTTCTCCAACCTGGTGAAACACAGAATGAACTGCGTCAGCCAGGCCTTTACAGTAATCCAAAATCATGTCATCAGTTATTGTCATCAACTTGTTGACAGGCACAAATGCATGTCTCATCGCACGTCCCATTAAGATTTCGTGCGGACTCAAACCTGTGGTTCTATCTGGGGTAGACCTAATAGTCATCAGCACTAGAGGCAAGACATCAGGCCATTTCATTCCAGTGGCTAAACACATCTTACCAATTCGGTTTTTTATTGTGCCATTCATCTGTTCAACGACGCCAGAATCCTCTGGTCTGTATGCACAATGTAGCTTCTGCTGTATGCTCAATGCTTCACAAATTAAACCCATGAGCTTATTATAGAAGTGTCCACCTCTATCAGACTCAATTGTCACTGGGAATCCGTACCTAGGAATCAACTCCCTTAACAGTAACTTTGCAACTGTTATTCCATCATTTCTCCTAGTCGGATAGGCCTCCACCCATCTTGAGAACAAACAGACTACCACTAGAACATACCTCAATTTATTCACTTGGGGCATTTCAATGAAATCTATTTGCATTCTAGTAAAATGACCTCCTTCTCTGCCTATTGTTCCTAGACTCACCACTGTCTTTTTCCCAGTATTGAACTGCTGACAAATCAAACATCTTTGACAGATGCTCTCTGCAATCAACCTGAACTTTGCATTGTACCAGGTTTGTTTAAAAGACCTAATCATTGTGTCCCTCCCCAGATGTCCTTGGCCATGATACATTCTTGCCATTGTTGACAGCATTGAGTTGGGCATGACTGGTCTACCCTCTCTATAGATCCAAACATGATCTGTTTCTCTTGGGGCACAACCTGCCTTGATCCAATCTCTCATTTCCTCATCTCCTGCCTCATCCTGCAACTGTTTCACTTCATCCCACGTTTCTAGGACATTAGTAAACATCACAGAACAAAAAGACATTTCCCTCTCTCGCGCCCTATTAATCGAATGATTGTTTTTGGCACAATACTGTGCTATGTCATTGGCAAAACCATTACCAAGAGTAACAAAATCATCTCCTTGTCCATGAGCAGCACACTTCACAACTGCTAACTCTTTAGGCAGCTGTATCGCCTCAAGCAATTTTCCAATCACTTCAGCATTCTTTATTGGAGTCCCACTCGACGTCAAGAAACCTCTCTGTAGCCAAAGCTGGCCGAAATCATGAACAACTCCAAATCCGTACTGACTATCAGTCATCACAGTCACTCTCAGATTCTTCCCAATTGCAAGCTTTTGTCAACGCCACCAATTCAGCCACTTGATCAGATCTTACTCCTTTCAAAGGCGAAGCTTCCATAACTTCTGAAACCTTGCACACCGCATATGCTGCACTCAGCACACCATCATCAGTTCTCAAACATGATCCATCCACAAACAACACATGATCACTCTCAGGCAACGGCAAATCTCTTATGTCTGGTCTTGGTTTCGTGCAGTAGTCAAGCACATCCAAACAATCATGATCAACATCATCTCCAACATTCACATTGTCAGCATCTGGTAACAACGTTGCTGGATTCACATTCACATCTCTCGAGAGTCACGTTTGATGCTCCCAGAATGATTTTCTCATATTTATTCAGCCGACTATGTGACATGTACTGAGTCCTGCTTCTTGTCAAAAGAATTGCCACATCATGAGGTACGAACACCCTCACAGGATATCCCATTATTATGCCCTCACTCTGTTCCAAGCTTCTGCATGTAGCAGCTACCGCTTTCAGGCAACCTGGCAAACCCACAGCTACAGGGTCAAGTGTCGATGAGAAGTACGCAATCGGCCTTCTCAGTTGTCCATGCTTCTGAATTAACACTGAAAGTGCACATCCATTTCTCTCACTGCAATACAACTCAAACTCTTTCTCATAGTCTGGCATTCCCAAAGCAGGGGCTTCACACATTCTGCTTTTCAACTCTTCAAATGCTGCCATTTGTTCTCCATCCAATTCCAATGGATCTCTCACCTCACTTTTAGTCAACTTAATCAGTGACTTCGCTATCAGAGAGAAATTACTTATCCACTGACGACAATAACCCACCATCCCCAGAAACATCCTCACTTCTCTCTGGGTCATCGGGGCTCTCATTCCTCTGATAACTTTGATCCTGTCATCAGTCACCTTTCTCAGACCCTTTTCAATATTGTGTCCAAGATAATGCACCTCTTTCTTGCAAAATTGCAATTTGGCTGGAGATACCTTTAACCCTCCATCTGCCAGATGATTCAGTAAAGCTATGGTATCTACTTCACAAGCTTCACGTGTTTTCGATGACACAAGTAAGTCATCGATATACTGCACCAGCACTGAGCTTTCAGGCATGATCAAACTCTCCAAGGACTTTTTCAACAACTGATTGAATATCGAAGGACTCTCTGTATACCCCTGTGGGATACGACACCATGCTAAAATACGCTGGCCAAACCGGAATGCAAAAATCGGCTGGCTGTCATGATGCAATGGAATTGAAAAGAAAGCATGACACAAATCAATCACTGTGTACCACTCAGCATCATGAGGAATTTGATACAAAATCACTGAAGGATTTGGCACAATGGGACAACATGCCACCACAATTTTGTTAACTTTTCTCAAATCTTGCACAATCCTGAACTTTCCATTAGGTTTCTTCAGCCCCATTATCGGTGAATTACACGGGCTACTCAGTAACTCTCTCAAAACACCCTGTTGAATCATTTTGTCAATTATAGGAGTTATTCCCTCAATTATTTCTGGTGTCAATCTGTACTGAGGAATATTAGGATAAACAATCCCCTCTTTCACTGAAATCTTCACTGGATCTACATTATTCATCAATCCCACATCTTCTCCAGTAAAATCCCAAACTGCTGTTTTCACTGTGTGTCTCAACTCCTGAGGCAAATCATCTGGATTAAACACAGCATATGTACCAACAATCTCACTCTCTCTATTATCTAGAGTCATCCGGTACAAAACATCCTCATCTGGTGTCTCAAAAGTTATTCCATCCGGAGTACAGAAAATTGTACAATTCATCTTGCACAATAGGTCCCTACCTAACAAGTTCACTGGACTGGTGTCACAGACTACGAATCTGTGCATGTCTGAACATTTCCCTATTCTTACCCTTACTGGTTCGGTAAGACGAGTCTTAATCCATGTATTGGCTACACCAACTACTTGGATTGCTTCGTCCGAGAGAGGAAGATTTCTAATATCTGCTCACCTGACAGTTGATCTCGTCGCTCCTGTGTCTACCAAAAAAAGTAACACTCTCCCCATTTATTTTCCCATCTACAAATGGTCCTGCCTGGTCTATTTCTAGAGTTGCACCAAGTATGCACTCTTCCTCCTCTCTTCGGCACCGTCAATAGTCCCCTTCAGACTCACTCCCCTCATTCTTTAACCAGTACTGCTGTACCAGGTTAGAACGTCTCGGTTTGTTTACCTGCTCATCATTGTAGAATCCTGAGTCCTGGTTATACTTTTGGGACCCTCTATTCTGCGGCAAGGGTGGTTTTGGCTCTTGACTCTGCTGTCTGACACCCTTCTGCTGTTGCTGCTGTTGATTACACCCCTCGTTCTGCACCTGTTGATTTAAGGGTTTATTCTCATTACTCACTAATGGTGGATTGGTACACTCGGATCTCCAATGCCCCAATTGTCCACAGTTGTGACAAGGGAACTTCTTTTTGGCCTCCTCTAAATTCCCCTTTCCTTTTCCCGCATATCTGGGTCTAATTCCTGGATTATTTGCCTGTTCCATCAACTGTGCTTCTTGTCTTTCAGCAACTTTCACCTGTGCCCACATTGCTTTCTCTTTCAGCTTTCTCTGTTTCGCCTCAATCTCATCACTGAAGTACTTTGCATGTCTCAAGATTTCATCAATCTTTTTACTCTGCCAATCAACTGTATGCTCACGTATTCTGTCACTGATTTCAGGTCTCAAGCCATATACAAATCTGTATACAAAATTACTCAAATGCTTATCACCCAGGTGTTCATCTCCACTGAACTGTTTAAAAGCCAGTATCAGCCTTTCGTAAAAAGCATGAACTGATTCTTTTGCTTCCTGATGTGTTCGATCTATCTTAACCCAGTCTGTCTCTTTCAGGGGTACTTTATTTTTCAGGAATACAATTACCTGCTCGTATTTTTTCATAACCTCTGGATCTGGTGCTCCTGTTTTCTGATCTCTTGGATACTCCTTAGCAGGCCAATCTACAACTATTTTACACTCCGCCCACAAGTCTGCTGGAACAATTATATCAAACAGACTATTCAGGTCAATCCACAGTACTTTCGACAATTTCACAAACCTGTCTACCTGCCTATACCACTCGACGGGCTTTTCTCTCAGTCGAGGGAAATCATTCGTAAATGGTAAAATATCCTGTCTAGTCCATGGGACATGTACATATCCTCCTCCAGGAATCTCTCTCATAGGATAAGCATCCACTGTTTTCTCTTTTTCTCTCATGGGAAAAGCTGAGTAAGTCCTGTCCACTGAATCTTCCCTTTTCTTATACCATCTATCCTTCCACTTTTCCACATCACCCCATTTTCGCAATAAGGCAATCATTTCCTTAATCTGTCCTGTTCTGCCAGCACCATTTAGATTTTCAATATCTTTGTCAGAGAAATCCACCCTGTAAGGTTTCTGCAAAGCTTTCACCTTATCCATGTCAACTCCCTGTTCACTCGCTATTGCTCTTAACCTATAATGCGTACTCTTAGCCCTCCAGGTGATACATTTACACATAAATAACAACTCTCCATCATGATGGTTTTTGAGTATATCTGTAGGAATTGTTCCTGCAATAAGCTCCTCCAATTCTATGCACAACCTGGCTACATCAATTGCCTGTGAATCTTTATCCCTCTTTTGAAGAACTTTCAACCAATCATTCAAATCTTCAGCTGTTATTTCAGTAGACTTTTTCACTGCACCCACTTGTTCTGTCATCCTCTGTGGTTCCAAAATTGTTCCTCCCAAACAACTAGTATTCAATCCTGAATTAGGCTGCACATCTAATCCTCCACTACATGTGTCATGTCTCGACTGTCTCGAATCATTTCCTCCTGTTCTCATTCTTGATTCCTCCAAAGTACAAGTACCAACCAAACCATTTCCAACATAAGGAACTGTCAAACTATTTTCACACATTCTTTGTTTATCAAAAATAGGCACAACCGGACCAATCGTTACAGGCACTGTAACTGCTTCAAGATTTTTCGTCAACTCTCGGATTTTCTCAGTCAGCTCAGATGTGGTTCTGGCTAATTCTCTTGTTTTCTCTTCACTGACTCGATTCTCTCTCTCTCGCTCTCTCTCTCTCTCCCTTTCCGTGAAAGAGCTACCACTTTTCAGATCAGGTGTCACAACCTCAGTTTTAATAATTTGCAAAGTATCTCTTACAGGAGTAGCAACTGGCGTGCTCTCTTCTGGTTCTGGTCTATACGGAGGTGGTCTCTTGTAAATCATGTCATCCAAGACCTCATCCTCGTAATCATTAACTCCATACCTTCTCACTTCTGTATCAGGCACCTTTTCTGCACCTTTCCTCCCTTCCGCTTCTTCAACAGTCCTCATAGGATATAATCCCTCTGACATACTAGCATCTCGCCATCTCCTCATTCGATCATGATGAGTCTCACGATCATACTTCCTCCCAAAAAAGTACCTATAATTGCCTCCACTCCTCTGCTTTTCTCGCTCATGCACCTCATCTTCCCATTCCACCAATGCCTCGAACTGTGTCGGCCTTGGTCTAGGCTCTAGACACATCATCTTTTCCCGTAAATTTCTCAACACGGCCAGATTAAATGAACCATGTTCCGAGAACGCTAAGACACCATCATCCTTAGTATACTTAGCCCAGTTATCCAACCATATACAGGTATGATACCCATATTTCGCAACCATGAAGGATGCAGGAGTTCTCGTCGGAGGTAGCAATTCACCCTCCCTAGTTATTATGTTTTTATCCTTGTCAAACCACCTTTTTATTTTACCAAACAAGGATTTTTTCTTCTTTTCCTCCGGTTGGTAATATATTTTAACGTTTACCAATGTTCTCTAGTCCCTTCCGCAACTGTACGATCTTTTGTCCAATAACAGCGTGACTCACACCAACGCACCAATCCTAGCGCGTCTACGTCACTCTGTACTCCTTCCAATCCCTGCGCGGCTCACACCAACGCACCAATCCTAGCGCGAGCACTGTTCTGATCCACTACCCAATCACAGCGCAGTCCGAATGACGTCAGCAGTCGCTGCAGTCGCTTCTGCCCTGTCTCTTGTCACTCGTCTACCCCTCCTTTACAAAACCTTCTCAGTAGACTTCGTTTCAGATTCTACAAAATCTATTAGTTACAACATATAAACATCTCCATTGTCTGCTTCGCTAACCACAGAATAGTAAAGAAAAACTCTCTCACAAGAATCCCGCTTTTCTCAAGAACAGCGCTTACCTCTGCTCCACTACGGAATAATTACTTTCGCTGACACAGTAGCACATCCCTCTACTCTGCCCTTCTAACATGCATCCATTAACTGTTTCCTCTAGGACTGCTCCAAAGAGTCTTACAATCAATTAAATGCTCATACATTCACGCACTTTCACACCAGAAAATATAGCACATGCACACAGAATCCTGCCTTTCCCGAGAACAGCGAACCGTCTGTCCCACTACAGAATTATAACACACATTAACCAAGCAGCGCTTACCTCTGCCCAGTCCTTCAGACAAGCTCAGAGAATACCTATTACTCCTCCCGCGATAAGCTTTAACGGCGAACCTTACGGATCCCTGGGACTTAAGACCAGAGTTTCACAGATAACCTTCGCTACCATACACACTCCTTTTATACCGAAAATATGTCCCTAATAGTAACACACGACGATGTCACTGATTCCGAACCCAGACAATGTGACGCGCAACTTCAATTGTCACACGTTTTCCCCCGCATACGTACAGGGCCAACAATCCCGTCTTTCCCGAGAGCAGCACTCACTTCCCTCTGCCCTACTACGGAACCGTCACCAGCTCCCAAATTCCAGAAGCCGTACACACTACATAGAACTCATACGATGACCTCAACATATAGTACTAGTACATATACCAACATCAATCCAATAAATCAATAAATCAACAAAAACCTATATACTAGCAATCTAATCAGATCAAGACAATAATCAAACCATCATACTGCTACCAGGAAACTGCTGCAGATCGGCGCATATAAATTCTCCCTGCTTCCACGGACAGAGTAAAACTACAGTCACACGCACAAGCACACATCATACGCTAGGGCCCATCACACTAAATTCACACTATTACTCTATCCACACTGAATATAGGAGAGAAAACCTAAACCAATCTGCATCTACAATGAGGTCAATGCGACCTTAATGACATTGTCCTGAGTCATGATTTTAAGCATAAGAAATACATTTGATACTCAATAAATGACAAGGAATAAACACCCGACACTAGGATTCAAACAAATGCTTGTTTATCTAAATTAATTCAAATGGAAAGTCAATCATTAGCAAAATTGTTATTCTCATAATTACCTATTCTAGCTAAAGAGTCAGGACAGGCCTCTCGGTAAAGTCTCTCGAGCCGCCGTCCTCATAGAAAGTCCAAGACGCGATGACCGCAAGGGACACGATGAATGTAATGAGCACAAAGAAGAACACGGACCCTCTCTAGTCTAACATATTTATAGGGGAAATAACAAATTAAAAGTTACAAACAATCTTTGGATATCCATTGAGCCGCTGTGCAGAGCGAGCAGGAAAGGAAGTCTCTTGGTTACATTTAGAAAACCTCCGCTCAGGAAAAATCACAAAAATAAAAACACGGAAGAAGGAAACTCAAGTTTGCAAATGTTTCTTTCGCAAATGCTCTTCCTTGATATCTTAGCAGAGCCACCGCAGACTGGTCATTGTTCATTGTGGCTTTATCCTTCTCCAAGGACAGTTGGAATCATTCCCAGAGCTGCTGTCCTCATGGAAAACTTTCTACCCAGGCAGAGGCTGTGGTCAGGTGACTCTCGATCATGTTCAGCAAAGCCTCTCATCAAAATTCGATCACTCGAGTGCAGGCTGTAAATGGCAGCCATCTTGTTTTAGGCCAAAACGGACCATCTTAATTAAAAGAAACACAAAACAACGTTACCACATCATAATGATTATACAGTGTTAAACCCCACTAATACCCTTATGTGTATGTATTTATCTAGCCTTCTGCAACGCAATAAAGCATTAGCACACGTTATTTTAAACGCACAAACACAAAACAAATAGCACTTGTGACACTTATTTAATAAAACCGCACATTATTATTAAGCAACATATATGCATCCCACGTGTAGTTTCTCTTATTAGTAATGTTGGTTAATCCGGACAAAAACAAACTATTAATTAATGTTTTAAAATTAGTAATTTAAATCATAACAAATAGACGAAACTGGAGCTTAAAACTCGATAAATTTTCAACAGAAAACTCTGCTCCAGCAGTGCTAGATATGGTGACTGCTTGTGTGGATAGGTGTTGTTGATACCTTGTGTTATCTATACACTCTTTTTAGGTTGAAAACAGGTTTTCAAACTTTTTTTAACTCGTTATTGGCTTCTTGTATAACCACAAAACCGTTCTTGTATATAGTTATATATAGTTATGCATAGTTCCGCTCTTAATCTTGGTGATGGTATGATCAATAGTTTAGTACCTTGTGGGATATTGCTTATATTGTTTATGTTTAGCATCTTCATAATGACAGTGCGCCATTTAGCAGTTTGTTTGGTGAAAAATATCAAGTCATTCACTATAATGCCTTTTTTTAGATTAAAGGAGGGGTCAGAGATCAGCGTGTCTGGGTTTTTTCTAATAATATTGTGTTTGAATTTTTTGGCAGCATTTTTAGATAGGTTAGTTGGGTACTTCATAATTGGTTCCGGCCATAATTACTAATGGGGATATATAGTGCTCTGGGGTGGTTCCTGTTGGTGTCTCTACTCTTTATTTCCTTATGACCCACTATGCTGTATCTTTTTGCCTCCTGAGTCTTGCTGTGGTTCCTGTTAATGTCTTTGCTATCCTTTAGCTTCTTTTTTGTGATCATTTGGGTAGTATTCTCATCTGAGAATAGAAATTATTTAATTAGGTAGCACTTAATTAGGACGAGTGAAAAAGTACTCTCTTATGCTATTTTAAAATCCAACACTTCCTTCCTTTGAGGCTATAGAGAGTCATTTCAAGATGGCGGTCATTTTGGCGATATTAGCTCCTCGTGTAGCAGTAGGCCTTTGTTTGTTTCTGTTGCTCAGTCCTCTTTCTATTGTCACTTCCAGATAGTCACCATTTTGGATAGATGTTTCTGTTGCTCAGTCCTCTTTCTATTGTCACTTCCAGATAGTCACCATTTAGGAGGAACTGGGACCGAGGCAACAAGAGGGACTAACTATTTGCTCAAAAAGGCCAGGGCTGCAAAGCCAAAACACATGCACAAAAGAAAAGAAAGAAACCAGAAGGAGTGCACACTTGGCGTGTGTGGCAAAGTCAGCACTCCTAAGCACATGCGGCATGAGATGAGCAAAGTTAGAAGCCCATCCTAAAACGCCAACAGTCCAGGGTTGATCACCCACCCCCCCAACCCCTGGTGAATCATAGATGCGGCAACGACCTCGCTGAGCCAGGTGTTCCCTCGCTACTCCTTTGGACCGCAAGATTCCCATAGATCCATTGGCTATGCACATATCCATGCTCTATGTGCCCCGCCTCCCGCCAGGGACATGAATCTGCCGTGGGCAGTTCAGACCGCACCTCTGCAAACCTCTGCAAACGCCCCTCTCTCCTCTGACGTCGGCCTCCGCAGTTCAGGGGATGCTGCAATCCCTTCTGCAGTGATGTGGAGCCTCTCCAAGAAGTCTTGGTGCTGATTGGAGGGTGCCAGTAGTGTAAGGTATCCTCGGGCCAAGGTCAGCCTCCTGGGGCAACCGGCGCAACCTGGGTCCGAGCCTTTACCTGGGGCTCACTGCCATAGACGGCTGCACATCGACTGTGGGAGCGACGGATCTCCTGTACCACCAGCCGGCTGCAAGAGAGAGGAGAAGTCCGGCTCGGTGCCCGAGGGCACTGGGCGGGGGGTGGTGCCGCCGGTGTGTCCCTTGGACTCCTTGCTGTTGTAGGTGGGCGATAGCCTCTGCTTGCCAGTGAGAGTGCAGCCCCGGGGGATACCGCCGATGCAGTCTGCCGTGCCGGTCCGTGATTACCTGATAGCGACCGGAGATGAGAGTCATCGCGCTGTGAGTCCTGCAAGGCCAAGTTTCAGGAACAGAGATGTTCAATGTCCTCTTTGCTGTCCTCTTTGAAGTCCTCCATTCGATGTTTGGTTCGCTCGTTTCTTCGCTGGGCACGATGGGCTAGGTTTACCAGGGATTAACGCCGATGGCTATCCCTTACCACAGGAGCTCGCATGAAGAGCTTCTTCTTCGTCGGCCATCTTGATTGTTGCAATATATTTGTAGTTTCTTAACATAATTTACAACAATATGTAATATTGACATTGTTTCTTGACAAATTAAATTTTTTAACTGTCTATTCTTTTAAAAATAAGAGTTCATAAATAATACCATTTAAATGTATTATTTTTTACGGAGTTTTATATAGCGTGAACTTGACCCGGTATCAGGTATCAGAGCGCTTTATATAGCACCAGTTGTGTTACATGAGGACACACATTCATTTTTGTATGGCACAGGGAGATTAAGTGATTAGCCTAGAATCACAGGATGTGAAGCGTCAACTGCACAACTATTGCTTTTAACCACAGTAACACACTACATATGAATGTTGATTTTTTAAATAATGAGTAACATTAGCATTTTGTATATGAAAACAAACTAGCCACCATTATGAGTGATGCTGACACAATAAACATTCACAAACACACTATTTAAATATTTAAAATGGTTGGAGTCTGCCCTTGCCATCAGGACGTTGAAAATTAGATGGCCACAATGAAAATTGACTGATTAGTGAGTGTAAAACTCCACGACAGACAAAGTCATAGGCTAATGTGTGTGACAGCAATGTAAGAAAGCCAATGACTGTGTCCATGCCTGTACCTATGATAATTTACCGACACAGGACACAATGCACTTTATTATGTTTTGTGATCATTATTGCGCTATCCGCAGGAGGTTTTTAGTCCCAATCCTAAATGGGAGAGGCTTTATTCAGGTTAAACCCGCTCTATTGTACTTACTAAAGCTTAATGATCCATGGGAGATTTTTAATATTGCGAGCTTTCTTGTCGCAGCAGTAAGACTTAGAAAAATCTGGCACCCCATGCTGGTATAAGAATACTGTAAAGCCCATGTTACTACTTTTTTAATATGCCTTTTTATCACTAAATTATTTTTATTGTAATGATGTATTGCCCTTATTAATCTAACCATACTGAAGATTTTATGTATTCATGAATTTTGTTTTATTCCCGCCCTAATTTTCTTAAATCTCCCTATTATTGAAGAATTGGTTATGAAATTTTATTGTGTAACGTATGTGTTTTTACTGTGTACCATATGTGTTTTATGTAATAAATTGTGATCTAATGACTGATACTTTTATGGTTTTCAGTAACTGAATAAAGTGGTTTGAACGACTGTGTCCATCTCCATTTACCATTGCATTTGTTGTGTACATGTACACGCTTTTTCAAAAAAAGCTCACTTTCCTCCTAGGATTGCAGCCAAGACGACCTCCTCAAATTTTGCTGCTGTTTCTGCTAGTGAAAAAGTTACAAAAAGTATTATTTATTGTTTATTTTGGCAGAACGAAAAAATAGATATTGTAGGAACGTTTGACTAATGCTTGTGATTGATTGTGTTACATAAATGCAGGCAAACAAAAAGTCCCAGCATTTTTTTTCTTTCATTTCTTCTATCCATACAGGTCAATGCCCATTAGAAAAAGACCATTTTATTTATTTATGTATTTATTATTTTAATTTATAGGGCGCAACAGCTACCCAAAAAGGGTTTCCCATCGCCAAGCGGACTAGGTGTAGAAAATAGAAGGCAGTAATAGAAGGAGTTACTGGTTAAATAACCAGGTCTTGAGTGATCTGCGGAAGCGTGTGTAAACAGTCTCTTTGCGTATGGCAAAAGGAAGGGTGTTCCACAGTGATGGACCTAGGTAAGTGAAAGATCTTCCCCCATCCTGGATAGTTTGAACCTAGGTACTGTGAAATATCCGTGAGTGGTAGATTGTAGATGGCGAGTGGGGGCATAGGGACGGACAAGAGAGTTAAGATACTGTGGTGCCGTTCCCATTTTGATCTTGAACATATAGCTCAGGGTTTTAAACTTAATGCTGGTCTCCACCCTGAGCCAGTGTAGGTTACGGAGGTAGCCAGATATTGGGGTGGCTTTGGGAACCTTGCAAAGTAATCTTGCTGCAGTGTTCTGTACTAACTGCAGTCTTCTAGTCACTGCTTTGTTTGAGCCAAGGTAAAGGATGTTTCCGTAGTCCAGCCGAGAAGTGATGAGGTCATGGACCACTGTTTTCTGGGTGTCATCTGGGAGCATCCAGATGATCTTCCTGAGCCATTTCAAGATGGTAAAGCAGATAGCTGTGACCTTTACTGCCTGATGGTGCATGGTTAGAGAGTCATCGATAGATAGTTATCCCCAAATTACGGACATGACTGGAGGGTTTGGGGAGGGCGCCCATCTCAGCAGGCCAATGTAGTGGGCCCCACAGATCTTTATTTTGCCTAGGAAGAGGACTTCCGTCTTATCACCATTTAATTTCATGTGATTGCGGTTCATCCATGTAGCAATTTTTCCTAGGCCTGTCTGAAGAAGGGATGTCCAGCCGGGGTCAGTACTGGAGAGGGAAAAGATGATCTGGGAATCGTCTGCATACGTTAAAAGAGTTAGGCCTGCTTGTTCTGCTATGTCTGCTAGAGCCCTGACATATAAATTGAAAAGAAGAGGACTAAGGATGGAGCCCTGGAGCACACCATAGGGTGGGTAAATGTTGGAAGTGTCTGTGGCAGAGAAGTTCTGGAAAGTGCGGTTGGTTAAAAAATAGGTAATCAAGTCCAAGGCTGAGCCCCAGATGCCCAAAGACTTCAGTGTGTTGATTAGGACTGAATGGGAGATAGTGTAGAATGCCGCACTAAGGTTTAACAGTATCAGTGTGACTGTGTCCCCAGTGTCGAGATGATGGCGCAACTTCTCTGTGACCCCCAACAGTGTGGTTTCCGTGGAGAATCCGGTTCGAAAGCCGGATTGAGAGGGGTGGAGGATTTTGTGAGTTTCAACAACAGGCAGGCAGGAGTGAGATGGGCCTATAATTAGAGAGGACACTAGGGTCGACATAGGGCTTTTTCAAGAGAGGGGTTACCATGGCATGTTTCCAGTGCCCAGGGACTGTGGATTCGAGCAGGGAAGAATTAAGAGCATTCAGGATGATGGACAGATGAGAGAGTTCCAGCTGTTTTAGTGTGGAGATTGGTAGGGTATCCTTCGGGGAACCGGATTTGACCTTTCCAAGGATGGTTATCAAGGAGTCTAGGTCAAGAGGGGGCCAAGAGACTAGCTGTGGAACCGTTTGGGGAGGAACAGTGAGGTGCGGTAAGGGTAAGGTCTGGGGTAAAATGATGGATTGAGACTGTGGGGTTTTGCTTATATGTGAATTAGCAATTTCAAAATAAATTTTCTCTATTTTTTGCGTGAAAAATTGGGCAAGATCGTCACATTGACGTTTAGTTAAAGGCAGAGGTTTTGCTAGGGTCTCAGAGCCGGCAAGCTCTTTAACTAGGCCAAAAATTGTTCTTGAACAGTTAGTGGCATCCAAGATGCTTTTGGAGACAAAGCTAGCCCTAGCGGAGTTACAGTTGTTGTGTTATAATTTTAATGCTTTTTTGTAGACAACTTTGGAATCAGGTGTGTAGTCTCTCCTCCATCTCCGTACCAAGGCTTTACATTTAGATTTCTCAGCCTTTAGAGCTTCGTTAAACCAAGGGGCTGGAGGTCAGTGGTTATTTTTATTTTTTATTTTTGAGGGAGAGGCAAGAGTCAAGAGCATCTAAAAGCCAATCGTATATGTTTCCTGAACGTACTTCAACCATAGAATCGGGTGTGGGTGGGTTGGCGCATAAGAGCTTGTTGAAGACACCTATATTCAGTTGTTTCCAGTCTCTTTTGGGGACCTTGAGGGAAGGGAAAAAAGGGGTAGGGGAGGAAAGGGGTGTTAGGCTGAATTTGGATATAAAGTGATCTGACCAGCACATGGGTGTTGCCGGGGCACAGTGGATGTGAGGAAGGCTCAAAAAGATGGGGTCAAGCAGGTGGCCGGCACTATGAGTGGGGCCTGTATTTAGTAGGTTAATATTCATAGCTGCGTGGTCAGAAATGAAGTTGCTGCAGGTAGAATTAAGGGGATCATCAAGATGTAGGTTTAGGTCGCCTAGGACTGAGAAATTCTTGGAATTTAAAAGGAAAGGGGTTATGAGGTTGGGAAAGGATGAGGCCCAGTTGGTGGGGGGTCCTGGCGGGCGGTAAACTAAAACACTGGAAAGTGTGAAATCGGGGTTGAGGGATATTTTAAATAGGGTGGCTTCGCAGTTGGGAAAGTCTAACGGATCAAATTTGCATTGACAAAGATTTTTAAAGATGATGGCTATCCCCCCACACTTTTTGTCACTCTGTCTTTCCTGACGATGGCATAATAGGGAGGTAGTGCTGCAGCCACATCAGGGCTGGCACTCTCATGGAGCCAGGTCTCTGTGAGGAAC
The DNA here is from genome assembly GCF_964204655.1 of Triturus cristatus. Lineage (NCBI taxonomy): Eukaryota > Metazoa > Chordata > Amphibia > Caudata > Salamandridae > Triturus > Triturus cristatus. Next base: position 76,201,217 of record NC_140590.1, on the reverse strand, counting down.
AAAGCGTCAGGTTGTTCGTCTAGAAGAAGATCAAGGATCTCCATTTTATGCTTGGGGAGTGATCGGCAACTTAGACTGAGGAACGTAAAATCTTTGATGGGTCGAACTGACAAGTGAGGGTAGGATTCAGTACCAGGAGAGGTGAGGCGGAGAGACTGTGAAGTTACAGGGGCAAAGTTGCAGCAGGGACAGACCTTCACAGCTAGGCTGTCAGCAGTGAACCGGGTGCATTTTGGGTTAACTGGGGGGCGGAGAGCTAGGAGTTGTTTAGAAGAGAGATTCAGCTGATTTATGCACTTTTGACCAGGAGTCGTGGCCGCTGGCCCGGTTTGTGCGCGGACGGGCGCAGATGGGCTTGCCTTTGGTGCACCTTTGGCGTGTCGGTGGTGCACCCGCTGCGCAGGTCCGCTGCGCGGGAGAAGTGGCATTGGATTTAAGTAGAGAGGAGCTCTAGGTCACGTGACCATCAGACCGCCGGCTCCCCCAAGCCTGAGCAGCTGATAGCAATCAAGGAAAGCATGCACATGCCCACACCCTCCACAACAATCAGGGTAGAAGCCCTGCGGTGGACCGAGGTGAGAGCGCGAATTACCACAAAGTGCAGATAAAATGCTGACTGAAGTATGAGGTTATATTAAAAAACAAAGGACAGAGATTTGTTTTATTTTTTTAAATCACCAGAGCGCAACAATTAGACAGCAGCAAGCCTCCGCTTTACTTTCAGGATCTCACCCTTCAATTACTGCGTGTGTCTGCTGCGCGGGAGAAGTGGCATTGAATTTAAGTAGAGAGGAGCTCTAGGTCATGTGACCATCAGAGCACCGGCTCCCCCAAGCCTGGGCAGCTGATAACAATCAAGGAAAGCATGCACACGCCCACACCCTCCACAACAATCAGGGTAGAAGCCATGTGGTGGACCGAGGTGAGAGCGCGAATTACCACAAAGTGCAGATAAAATGCTGAGTGAAGTATGAGGTTATATTAAAAAACAAAGGACAGAGATTCATTTTTTTCTTTTTTTAAATCGCCAGAGCGCAACAATTAGACAGCAGCAAGCCTCCGCTTTACTTTCAGGATCTCACTTTTCAATACTGCGTGCGTGCATTTGGAAGGCCATCACCAAGAAAGTTCTGATTCTGAGGGTCTACATGCCACGCAGCATTCATTGTCAGGCAAGGTGGGAGGGTCCTTGACGCTGGACCAAGAAGTCAACAGAAGTCCAGCTCGTGCAGCCCTCCCAACTTGCGAAGCTTGTGCGCTGCACTCTGAGCCCCTTAATTGCCCACTTACTTGTGATGGTCTATCTGGAGATTGATGAGCAGCTTGGAGCCCAACAGCAGCATCAAGGGGGTAAGTTCTAGTTTGTGTTAAACATGTTAAGTAACTAATTTGAGTTACAGCAACAAATTCTGCCATCAACATTAAGGTTGACACATGCTCACCTCACAAGAAGAGTTCTTGAAGGTTTAAGTTTTCCACAAGGTGTATGATGATGTGTTTTGTATATGAATTTGTGGAAAAGGCTACCACCTGATTTCTCTTCACTCTACAAAGGACTGGTTTCAGCAGACATATACCTACCTAAAAAACAAATGTACATCAGGCTATTTAATGTTATAAGGGCTAGTTGTATGAAACAGGCGACTAGTCTTTATTGTGTCAGGTGTGATGCTCCTTCGCTATTGTGAATGATGTAAGGTTAGCCCTATTATGGGTAAGAAATCATGAAATGCACATTTGATACAGTGGATGTCCTAAACATTACATTGGTAAGTTGGTTATGTGCACAAACAAGAATGAGCAAGTGAGCCAAATTGACCCATAACATCAGATTAAATGGCTACATTTTAGTTTCACAACACATTGCAAAAACCCTTTCATTCATGTTAAAAGAGACAGATTTGCATGCTGTCATACTCATTCTCAAATCAGTCTGTTTTTTTGGAAAATAACTGCGATAGGCATAACATTTTGGGAAAAACACAAAGAGGAATGTGTACACTTTGGTGACAGGGAAACACATGCCCAAAACTATTTTTCAATGTCCTTTGTTATGTCCAGATGATAAATCAATAATGGAGAATATAGGGATAACTAAAGAGACTTTTGCAGAAGGAATGTTGCATCACAAATATGTTGGTATATCCCATCTGCAAAACTCAAAATAAGGCCCAACTCATGACTCATTAGAAAAAAATTGAAATGCATCAAAGTGTAATCGGTTGCATTTTGTGGATTGCATTTGAATCTTCGATATAAAAATAATATATGAATCCGTGAAGGTAATATCTACTGTGAAGTTGTACCAATGTTTGCCTAAAGTGAAAGCCAGCATGTTGTATACAAGATTTTCACAATGGTAATACAAACTTGAAATAACTTGAGATATTTAGAAGTCAAATGGGCAAATGTTTTTGCTCTGTACTAAAGTGGAGAAATGTAACAAGCCCTACATATTTACTTATGCTGTAGAAGTCATTTGTCATTCCACAAAAAACATATTTCTTAATTTTGTCTATTGTATATACATAGGGCCCCATTCACAAAAGTAATTTGAGACAAAATCCTAACTTTATGACTTTCGGTATTAACAAAAGGCATTTAGTAGTAGTAAAGTTAGGATTCCTAACTTTACTACTACTTAACTGAGAAAAATCCTAACTTTACGACTTTTGGTATTCACAAAAGGCTTTTAGTAGTGGTAAAGTTAGGATTCCTAACTTTACTACTACTAAACTGAGAAATATCCTAACTTTACGACTTTCGGTATTCACATAAGGTGTTTAGTAGTAGTAAAGTTAGGAAAGGCCTGTGGGATGTTCTTGAACAATTAAATATCCCCGTAGATCTCTTTGCAATTTATTCAAATTACACATTGGCAATTTTGCTCAAGTAAGGTGGAATAACTAAAGTGACCTTCCTAACAGATTTCTCATAGACTTTGGGTTAGGCAAGGTTGTGTATTGGCCCCTGCCCTATTCAGCTTACAGAAAATGACTTGATGGAATGGCGGAATAGGTGCCAACATGATACTCCCAAATTAGCGTACGTCAGCATTACTGCTCTGATGTTTGCTGACGACACCTTATTTACATCATGAACCCCCATGGGTCTCCAATTTTATTGGTTGAATTAAAACAATTCAGCAAAATTAGAGGTCTTGTAATAAATGCATTTGGACCTTAAACCTCCACCGTGTATGTAAAGGTAAGATGAAGGTGGATGGTATTCCAATTGAGCAAGTCAGGAGTTTTGATTATTTAGGTGTGAGACTATCAGATAAATTGTCGAGGAAGCCTCAACTTGAGAAAGACCAATCTCTGCTGCAACATTGATCATCAGTCATTCAACAAAAGTATAGATGTACTTCTAGTAGGGCACTTTCTCTGGTATGAGAGGTATCTAGGGGAGTTGTGCTGGCAGGGCTCTGTAAGGGGCTCAAATGTTGTGTCTTTGAGATATGAGGCCTCTAGTCTGTACAGAAAATAAATTCCTGAGGTCTCAACTCAGCTTACCAAGTAGTACTCTGCGGATACCATTGAGATGGGACCTGGATTTACAGATGATTAATAACATTGTTTATTTAAGAATTATAAAATAAATGGTGCTGAAAGAGTTGAATGCACTAGACACAAATTACTCCACGCCTTGGGTTAAAGGTATTTGTTAAAGGTTTTTTTTGATCTTTTTGTAATCTGCATATGCCTAAAATGTGGGAGAACCTAGACAGTGTGGGCAGTAACATGGTTGTGCAGATCATATGGGTCTACTGGGACCATATTGTAACTGAATCCTGGTGGGGTGTTCGACCAGAGAGTGTGATAGACAGGTTTTTAGCCCAAAAATGCTTTCTAGATTATGAGCCCTACATGGATAAGTTTAGCCCCCATAAAGCTAAAGCATTAAACTTTCGCTTTAGAACTGGTAACCTTCCTTTTAACTCACTGACTGCAAAATGCAAAGGTGCCCTGCCACCACACTGTATACTCATAATAGGGCCCATAATCCCTAGGGAAAACCTATGACTCGGCCAAATCTGGTTGTTACATCCAACCAAGGCTTAATTGCAGTCAGTTTAAAATCTCACCTGCATCCCTTTCTACCATGATGATCATTGACGCTTTGCACTTTTTGCCACAATTTTTACTTACAATTTTAAACATTCATAACTTACCATTATGTGCTTACTATATTTCATCTGAAAGAACTTTCCAGGTGGATTTAAAACTTAAAGATCAACTTTTTACCCACCTAATTCTTAAAAAATATTAAAGACCTTAAGAGAGTTATCAAAATTTTGGGTTGCAAAAATATCACATCACATAAAGCTTGTCGGGTTCCAAAAAAGTAGAAAAAACAGGAGATAGGGACATCCCTGTGAAATTCTAAATTACTTTAGCCTGGGTGCCCTTAAGCAAAGTACTAACAGGCACATGCATCATCATAGGGTTTTGCGATTCCTTAATAGCGATTATTAAGGAATCGCAATTAAGGAATAGCAAAACCCTATGCATGTAGGAATCGCTAAAGAAATAGCGATTCCCACAAATTCCTTAATTGCGACTAGCAAATTGCGAGTCGCAATTAAGGAATGTCTTCCCATTCATTCCTATGGGCCTCCAGGCCCATAGGAATGAATTAGAGATTGCGGGAGCAATTTGCGAGTACCAGTAGGTACTCGCAAATTGCTCCCGCAATTTCCATGGTGCAAGGGTGTCAAAATGACACCCTATGCACCCATGTATGTTCACTCTGCACAAATGTTGCATACTCACATGTTCTAAGGGCATGTGTGTGGGCAACATGAAACTTATTAAAATGCAAATAAGTGCATTTTTCTAAGTTTTCGCAAATTACCATGAGGTCCAGCCTCATGGTAATTTGCTCACGCTAATAGCGAAATCGCTATTTTGGAAACTGTAATGCATTGCATTTAAGGAATCTCAATTAGGGATTCCTTAAATGCAATCGCTATTTAAGAAATCACAATAATTTGCGATTTCTTAAATTACGACTGGCAAGTTGTTTCATGCATCGCAAAAGCTATTTTTGCGATCGCAAACGGCCGATTTTTGCGATTCGCGCCGTTTGCGATCGCAAATAGCTTTGATGCATGTGCCTGTAAGCACCCTCATGAGCTAGGATGGAAAACCAATTGCTTCTAAATCGTAAAGAGATTTTTTGCACACAAGGTCATTTTTCCTTGTCGAGGAGCATTTCAACTGTTGGGATTTTTTATGAGCAAAAATATCTAAATATTCAACTAAATAAATAGCATTGGAGTACAACCTATGACCTGCAATAAAACCACTTTGATCAAAGAGTCTGCTACTTTACACATTTTTTCAGTTAATAATTTAGAAATAATTTTGTAATTGGCTTTCAGTACTTAGTCTACATGAATTAGGATTCTCAGTGTAACCTAGTTTTAAAAAAACTGACAACTCTGCCTGTGTCAAGAGAGAGACTTGCTGTAATGTGGTTTGCTACTTTGGTCAAATGATTATTTAAACTCATCATGAAAGCTTTATAAAATTCCATGAGGCATCTCTCAATACCATTCACTTTTTTGTTTGTTCATACCCTGAATTACCATCAACATGTCATGTACTAAATTACAATGCTATCTGAGGAGGGCATATTGGAATTGATAATGAATCATGAGAAGAGACTCTGGTAGGTCCAAATCATCAAACTGGTGGGTATTAGAAATATTTTTTGTAGAAATGTTGGAAAGTGGATTATTAGCAGTGACCTACCACTAGTAAAAAGGCCACAAACACAACACAAGGGTCAGTCAAGGTATCAATACATTATTTCCTTACTCAACAACTGGTAGCTGGCAATGACCAAACAGGTTTAATTTAGGAGTCATGTGTGAAAAAGCATTTAAAAACACCAATATGTTAAATAAGTAAGATTCAGCACAAAATAAAAATCCAACTCCAGTTATACAAATAGCTAATGTTTTTATGAACAAATAGGCACCGAAATGACAAAAACCCAATATGGGAGCCAGAGATATGGATTTATAAAGAATAATCACTTTCTAGTGCTTAAAAACATAAAGAGCCATTTTGGGACATCTGGTCATGCTTGACCGGGACAAAGTCAAAGTTTTAGGCCAACCGCGATGGAACCCTCAATAGATACACTGAGTGGGAGACCTTGGTCAAAATTTTACCTTCGCAAACAGTCGTTTTACTAGAACTTTGTCTCCACATCGAGCGAGGCTCCTTTTCAGAACGGATTTGCATCAACATTGTTAGCTTGGTTTTCTGCAAGAGCCCAGTCAAATCCTGGAAGTCTGGAGCTATGGAGCTTTCAGTGGAACAAACCTGAAATCCAGGAGGGCATCGCTGTTGAGGATAGCCGGCTTGACTCTTGATATAGAGTTGATCACCTTATGGAGCTTTTTCCAAAACGTTCAATAGACGTCTCCAAGCTTCTGGATCTTCTTCCAGAAGGTCTCCTTGAATGGAATGGAATGACATTTGTAGAGCGCATGGCTACCCGGAAGCATCCCAGCGCTATGAACTGACATGGAGGAGACAGAAAGCTAAGGAAACAGCGCAGTCTTTAATTGCTTACGATAAGCCAGATGGTTGGGGACTGTGCTAAGGTGTAAAGGCAGAGAGTTCCAGAGTTTGGAGGCGTTATAGGAAAACAGCGGGCCAACACTTCTGGACCTCTTGATCCTAGGGATCTCTGCTGGATACAGGTCGTCTGCCTGGAGATTCCTATTTGCTTTATAAGGGCGTATCATGGTTGAGCTCATGGGCGGACCAATCCCCTGCATTGACTTATGTGCCAGACACAAGGCCTTGAATCTAATGCGTTCCTGCACTGGAAACCAATGGAGGGAACGAAGAGCAGGTTTTGCAGATTGTCTGTTGGTGGTTCCAGTCAGAAGTTTTGAACCGATTGGAGTTTAGCAACTGCTGAAATGGGGGTGCCCAAATACAAAACATTCCCATAGTCCAATCTAGAGAGTATGAGTGATTGGACCAGTACTTTTTTTGCCTGGGAGGGGAGGAGGGGCAGGAGGGGAGGAGGGGCAGAACTTATCAGGCCATTCTGAGTTGGCCATAGCAGAGGGCTGTCGTCTTCCTAGCCTGCGTCCTAAAGCTTGAGGGTTCAAAGTGTCCATAACAACAATTCAGGGGTATAGAATCTCTGAGATGGCCTTGGGATGTTGAACCTACAATTCCCACAGTGCATCTGGCCATTGGACGCACTCCAGGATGGGGACTTCTTGATGGAGATGATGCAGGTAGACTCTGTTAACCTGCAGCTTGCAGGGAGTTCACTCCGTAATCCTTAGGGCTGCAGTTCCCACTGTGCAGCAGGTGCAGTCCTTCAGAGTGCAATCCTTTGGGGTACAGACCAGGGTTCTAGCAGGGTAGTCATTCTTTTCATTGGAGTTTCAGACAGCAGATCTGAAAAGCTATGCAGCTCTCCCATATTTATTCACAGTTTCTGGGTGTCAAGCAGGGGGGGCATCCCTAACCAATGGCCTGGGCCTGGTAAATAGAGTCCAGTGCGCAGTTAGAGTCAGATATGGCAACATGGGAGGGAACACTCCCAGATCCATTCAGCAAGACTCCCATACCTGCGACATGACCTCTTCTTTAGAGACCTTTCCTCCAATCCCTTTGGAAGGCTCTCTATTAGCTCTAATGAGCCTTAAATCAGGCTCACCCTCTGACCCATGTCCTGCTAGCCTCCTATTCAGGGGTGCTAAGGCCATCAACTCTCTTGTATACCATCTTTTCAATACCTCCCTCTCATTGGCTATTGTTCCAAAAACATGGAAGGCTAAAATTGTGCCGCTTCTAAAACGACCCCACAGAACCGGCTACTCTACTTTCGGCTCTCTTAAAGGTCGTCAAAAAACATGTAAACCAGCAGCTTTCCTCATATCTTGAGATCAACAACCTGCTACACACTAGCCAATCTGGGTTTCAGCCCAAATACAGCACTGTGACAGCATTACTAGAAGTGGGTGATTTCTTCAGACTTAACCTTAATGTAGGAGGCAGGGCACTGCTGGTCATGTTGGATCTATTTTCTGGGTTCAATACGATCCCTCATTACAGACTACTGGCATGCCTCCAGTCGATTAGAATTAATGGACAGACCTGGAATTGGCTAGCATCCTTACTCGATGTGGCGCCCCCCTTCTTAGCTGAACCTCAGAAAGATTAACATGGGAGTGCCACAGGGCTCTGCCTTGAGCCCTAAACTGTTTAATCTGTTATTTACTCCACTGGCAGGCCTGGCCAAATCACCTGGGGTGAAGGTTGTGTCATATGCTTATGACACCCAGTTACTGTTATCCTGGAAGAATAATGAAGCATTCCTGGTAAAAAAATTAGAAACTGCCTTACCAAATTTTTTCCATTGGCTCTCCTCAAAGTAACTGTAATGTAATGGCGGGAAGACTGAGTTCCCCTTCTTTGAACTAGGAGCGGAGGAAACATGGCAGACAATTTGGCCAATAGATGCCCCTCCACCACTTGCCCACAAGTCAATACAGAGGTGGGAACCTGTTTTGCCTTACTACGTATGTTAAGAAAGTTCCTGTATCTCCTGTCTCTGACAGCAAGATTACAAGTGGTCCAGGCTCGGATTACAACAAGATTTGATTATGGCAATGCATTAATCTGGGCCTGCCCGACCACCTGATCAATACGCTGCAGTTGGTCTAGAATGCAGATGCTCAAACAATATTCTGCCTGCCTCGTAATTCTCATGTATCTCGACTTCTTATTGATCTTCATTGGCTTACGATCAGGAAGAGGATAATTTTCAAGATGCTGTTCCTCATCCATAAAGCCTTACACAGGATAGGCCCTGGTTACTTATGAGTGAGAATTGGGTTCTATGCTCCCCCTAGAAATCTGCACTCAGGAAACCTCTGTCTTGCCAAAATTCCGCTATCAATAAGGCAAGGACCAGGGGCAGGTCCCTCTCTATGGAATTAAATTCCCTTCTAACTGAGATGCATCAAAGCTATTCTTCTATTCTTGAAAAAGTTGAAAATGTGACTTTTCCACAAAACACTGACATGTCCCTATCCCCCTTGTTAGCCCTTTTGTAAATTAGCGCCAGGACACTCCTTGGAGTAACAGTTTGCGCTCTAGAAATACTTTCACATTTGCACCAGTACCAAGCAGTAAATGGGGATGATCATGGCAAAATGATAACTTTCTCACAAATGATATACAACTATTTTGTGGTTCTTCTCTTAGAATGAGGGCATCATTGATTTGATTTCATCTCCCTTGACTTTCTCACAAACGATTTGACAGAAGATTCATCATCTTCGCACCATTTATGAACATAAGTTTTATCATTATTCTAAATTTCCTTATAATAATATTCATAGAAAGTCTTCTCTCTTTTCTCAAACTGCCCTATTTTATAGAATATTAGGGGAAACATATGTAGTGTACTAATGGCGAATCTGTGGAAATCCTTTTTTAAATCTCGTATTTATTTTGAAACCTGCCTCAGTTTTCTCACTTTTGACAAAATACTCTTTGATTAAACTAATTCTCTTCTGGGGCAGTTTTCGTCCTCCAACAAAAACATATTATAGATTAACCCTTAAGGCAGTTAAGGATTCAATGTAATGCTATGGAAGAATGGTACAAAAAGCCATGAGAATGAACCTTTTGTTGTATATGATCAAAAGAGGTTAAAACCTTACATGTGACTAACTCATGACGTCACTGTTTGTCTTTCGGAATCCCAAGTCTGACATGTGGGAGGCTCTTCCATAGATCTACTGCTTCTAGAAGCAAAGACCTGACCTGTGTCTGATTCATTTTTAACTCGATCCCCCTATGTGAGACACATGCCAGATACGTACCTTAATCTTATTATTCCCACCTGGCCTTTCAAAAATCGCACAAGTGACATTATAAAGCTAATTTACAAACATGCTTTATCAGTCACAAACAATCAGATTTGGTAAAGCTGAGGGTTTGTGACATCTAAAGCACATTTTTTTTGTTTACTAAACTCAATTAATGATTCAGAGAAGGTTTTCCAAATCCTGAAATGGGTTAAGTAAACATTAAGGAATCACTGATAGGATGGGGCGTGTTAAGATTGTCCTTCCAAAATACGGATTTCTTAAGAGATATATTAAGATTTTGTGACCGAAATTCATTTGCAAAATGTTAGTATTTTTACCACCAATTCTAAATTGGTAGTGACTCAATTACTATTGTAGGGCTCAACCAAAGTCTATCATGTGATTAATTTGACCCCAGCCTCACTGGCATAACAGACACATAATCCTCACACCTCTGGTCCTAAAAGAAAAGTGTTTGTTATTTCCTCCCATAATGGTGCCAATTCCGGTCCGTTAAAAAATATTTCCGTACGACTCGTATCCGTATTTTTTTCCGTACGAATCGTACAAGTCACGTCCGACCCGTGAAGTACGATTCGTACGGGAAAAAGTACATACGGATCGGCCCGCTCCGTACGAATCGTAGCGGGAAAAGTTGTGCGAGACGTACCCGGACACTTTTCCGTACAATTCGTAAAAGACAGTCTGAGTGTACAAGTTCGATCCGGACCGGTTATCCGATTTACGAATCGTACGGAAAACGGCCCGTACACGGGGAATGACTACCCGCTACGAAGCGAAGTTTGTACGACTCGTAGCCCGGGAAAAGTTGTTCCCGGGGTACGAGTCGTACAGGCCCCCCATACGTACGCACCGTACCCCCACCCCCGTATGTATGCACCGTACCCCCATCCCCCCGTATGTACGCACCGCACCCCCAGCGCGTACGGCTGTTTTTGGCTCCCGTAAAAAAAGAGCCGTACGGAGTGCCGTAGGGATGGATCGTACTTGCTGGGTCGTAAAACGCTGCTTACATACATACGGACATCGCGTACAGGCTGTTCCGGATCTGACTCGTAGTTTTTTTTACCCGTACGGTCTTTTATACGATTCGTACGGAAATAGGCTTTCTGTACGAATCGTACTTCCTAGGTTGTACGGAGAGTTTACCGGGTACGAGTCGTACGGAGAAGACGCTCCGTAGGGCCTTTTTACCGGATCGGAATCGGCACCAATATGTCCAATCTCCTTAATTTGTAGATAATTTACATACTAATGAGGTATTTTTGTAAATTGTTTGGTGTCTTGTTACAATAACTTCAGAGCTAAGAGGAACAAATGGAAACATGGTGGTTAGAGTAGAGTAGAATGAGGTGAGAACACCGATCCCACATTCTATGACTGGCCAAGGAGAACTTCTTTAGTCAAATTATTTCCTGAATACTTCAGTTTTAGGGAGTTTAGCAAATCAAAAATGGTTTGGTTCTTTTTTGCGCCTGTGGTCATGGCCATGCAGACATTAGGGCTCATTCTCATTGAAGGTGCACTGAAGTTACAGTGAGTAAATGACAGTAAAATATTATAAGACCTTTACTTCCAGTAGCTGTTTGCCTAAAGAGTGCCTTGAAATTGTTACTGTTGGCTGTTTTAATTAGTATGCACTAAATCTGCAATTGTGGAATCATTCAGTGAAATATGTATCTTGTTCACTTGCTTGCTTAGGTGAGGTGAACCTATTATCCAACAGCATGAACCTTCCTCTTCAAGGAGCAGATATCACACCAGTTTTACCTTAGAAACACAGTGCACATGGCTCACAGTTTATCAGTGTCCTTCTCTTACTTCTCAAAGTACAGTACAGGGTACAACCACCCTCCCACGTGCCACACCCTGAAAGCTGCATTGCCCATTGCAGAGCTGACAACATCCACCTTTCAGAATGCAAGGGCCAGGTATTTGACACAGCTCACAAATCAATGTATAGCAAATATCCCCCACTGCTGACTAGCCAAAGAGCAGCCACAATGCACCAGTGTTAATGCACAGATAACTCCCACTATTCATAGTCCAAAAACATTTGTTGTACAATTAATAGATCAATGTACAATCTCTAAACTCCATCACTCACAGCACTCTCACTAGTCACTGTTCAAATACCATACAAGCTGTACCTAGTAGACCAATGCCTGGATAACTCGCCTCGATAACTCCCACCTCTCACAGTCCAAAGACAACATACTCACGTCTGATAAGTCAGACAACTGATGACCTCTATCATTCAAAGACCAGATAATCTGAACTTCTAAGAGATTAATTCAAAGCAGTATCACTACCTTTCACCCATCATAGTCCAAAGACCAGGTAACCTATACCTCTCACCAATAAATTCATAGCAGATTTCTGCCTGCCTGTTAGAGTCTAATTATGAGCAGATATATCCTCTCACATGTGCTACTGGTTGACAGTGACCAGTTACAACTAACAATTTCAATCCTAATGAATACAATTCTGTGCCTATAGTATAACAGAGTACCTGACCTCTTCTCTCAAAATCAGACACATCCCCACTTAGATCAATTAACTCTGCACATGGGATAACACCACTTTCAAAGGCACCCTTGCATATAAACTTCCAGGGCACAAACGGGTCTCATCGATGCCATCACTGACTTCATCACCTCTGTTGTTGGTGAGTGTTTCAAGTTTATATTTTTAGTGTTTAGGCTTTTTAAAACCATTGCACTATAATAAATATTCATAAAACCTTTTGTCCACTTATTTAACAAATTTTATAAAATAAGTATGAATATAAGAGAACATTTATAATGATCTCATCAAAATTCATAATATACTTTTCTCATGCGACAGAACATTGGCAAAAGATGGTTCTTTATAGTCAGAGTACGATACAAATTACTGCTTTTTTTTCTTTCAAAGTTTGTGTATAGGATGTGATTAATGTTTCCCATCAAAATCATTAATTTCAGTATTGTCCTTGAATTCAGAAATTTCTTCTAACTAGGGTACCATCCTTAATCATTTAGTTTAGGATTGCTAAACTTTTGGTTGATTTGATTTCCAACTGAACTTTACATATATACCTTGTGTTATTAGTCCTTTATTTAGGCTATTTCTTCTAAATTAACTTTTAAAAATGTAACCCCTCTGCAGAAAAGTGGGAGTGAGATTCCTCCCAGCCAAGTTGCTATCGCTAGCCTCCAGGTACAGATTTTCAATATAGTAAAAATAGCTTAACAGTTTTTTCCTTTCTAATCCAGACTTTGGGCACACACAGAAAATATGCGCTAAAGACTTTTATATTTACTCAACCGACATTTTTGATTTTGAAACTGATATTTCCAATTGGGAGAGAGATCTTTAATTTTCCACATGCCGAAGCGTAATTGCATGAACTGTTGTTTTATGTTCAGTGAGAAATGAGCTGAGAGGTATTCCTTCGGCTGCCACTTTTTCTAGGAATTGATCACTGTCCAGGCGTGGCGACTTCGTGTGAGGATATTCTTGTTGTATTGGACAAAATTTTGGCTGTAGCTTTAATATCTTGATAAAAAGCTGCTTTTCCTATACTCACCGCCCAAACATCGTGCACACCTAGTTCATCACCTCTGAACACTATGGGGCCGATTCACAATGGTAATCTGAGACAAAAGTCTAACTTTACGACTTTTGGTATTCACAGAGATCATTTATGAGTTGTATCTTTAAGTCTGCACTCAGACCGGAATCTCCGCACCCGAGCCGTACTCTCCGGCTTGGCTGGATTAGGTGTAATCAATGGGCCAGAATGCAGTATAAAAAAAGGGAACACTAGGAACATGTGATAAATGGTGGAGGAGGTCGTGAAAAACTGTTTGGGCAGGGAAAATGCTGCGGCCAGACACTACATCATATCCCAGAAAAGTTTGCTCCTTTTGAAAACATTTTCTGTCACTTTATTTAACATATAAATAAGAGAAAATCTAACTGTCCCAAATTGTAATTAAGGGCGGCAGAGAACTCCGCTCCACCAGCGGAGTGTGCGGAGTTTTGCCTACTCCGTCCTCTGCTGTGAACTCGCAGTTTAGGCAAAACTCCATCTTCGCAGCAGAGAGGACTTATCCAGCCCCTCCCTGCTAAAAATAGGCTCCACGCCTCCACCCCCTAATAAAAAATATTTGTAAAATAATTTGTAAAGAGAATAACACACTTACCTCTACTGTGGCATCTTTGGGCTCCTCTCCTCCTCCTCACCGTCTCTCTCCTTCAATCCCCTACGTCGGACATACGTCTTGCAAGACTTTTTAACATGGGGGTAGAGGCGGGGAGCGGAGCTGAGTTGAGTTTCATGGAGCGGAGCAGAGATCCGCTGAGTTTTTACCCAACTCAGTGGAACTCCGTGTAGTAGCAATACACCATCTCCGCCCGGGGTTAATTGTAATGAACATTGTGCTCAAATCACATCTTCTTAATAAATTACTCTTCCTATGTCTTATTAGTTTTTACTCTTCTGATGAGTGGGGAAATGGGAGCCATTCCTCCACTCTGCACACTCTATGTATTGCTGTAACTCTTTACCTGCTAGTGAGGATAACACCAGAAGTAAACAAATGCAGTTTGGGACTTTTAAAGAAGGTTCCTCTAGGACCCTTATTTTGGCCTTGAAATGTGGCCATCTTCTAAATGAACGTTCCAACTGAAAGGCTTACAAATATTTCAGAAATGTTGATTTTACGCAGACAAGGGCTCTGCCAAAATAACTAAAATAGATAGCCTAATCTTTCATTATTAGACATACAGCAAATAACAAGAAGATTCACAAACATACATAGAGTGAATACATTTATTTTATATTTTGGAATGCATAAACAGAGAAACAATGACTGTGGGACATTCATACAAGACAAGATAAAGATAAAAGAATTGGTTTTTACAGGTCAAATATTGTCAATAATCATTCTGTAAAGAAGATGATTCTTGATTTAAACGTGGATAGGTATAGTGAGTTTTGCCAGGATTAGGAGCAAATGGGATCCTTGCTTCAGAGCCTTGTTGCCATAACGTCTTCAAACACCTTTGCTGATTTCCAGAGTCACAATGTCTTGCACTTTTAAAGAAAGAATATCAGGGTACTCGTTCTTGCTCTTTGCACTGGTGCAGCCACGATATGCACCAAACAAGACAGGAGGTGAACCTGTGGAGAAAAGATGCTAAGTTTACAACCATGCATTTAAATTTGCAATTATATAGCACCTACTAACCAGACAAGGTGTTGACGCATGTGTGGAATTTGAGCACTCAGTTGGACATGAGACACCCCTAAACAGATTCCATGGGTCCTCGTGTCCCAAATTTTACTGCTGGCATTGCAGGAAGGTGGAGTAGCTATTGGAATTCTGGTTCCCCAAAATGCCTATGCAGCAATTTGTAGATGATGCAGACAAGATCACCACTAGAACTATCAGAGAGAAGGAAACTACACAACTATAGGCAGAGGCATGCCCTTCTCTACATCCAACAGACAGCCTCTTATAGAGAGATAGCCTTCCCTGAAGGAAGTTATATGTTTACCATCTCCACCTGGGAGGGAAGAGTTGCTTCTGACCAGTTGGGTGGTTTGTATGCAAGACCTCAGATTCTCACTATGGCAATGTATGTATGTGAAGGAGAGTCAAATATCACCAAAGTGTCTGTTGTTTACCTCCTCAGATGGTTTTATTTCAAATTATGTTTTTTGATTTTTAAGATTGAACAGGAATGCAGCACATAATCAACAATTGTCAAAAAAGTTATAGATATCAAATGTGAGTTAGAGCTTGGTTACAAGTTCTGTGGTGAGAAAACATTTTGATAATGACATTTGCAATTTGTTGCAGTTAGTCATTTACAAGTTGCTATCAATTCACCCTCTAGAGCGAGAAACTTATAAAGGAAACTTTCTATACCTAAGATAAAAAAACTCAACAAAACTTTGATGCCATGGTGCAAAGAATAGTAGGGTGGACATGAGGGTTGAGCACCTAGGTCCCTGATAGGGCAACATCCAAGCTACCTACATTAAGCTATAGTTCTATAGCCTTATATATGGAACAGGTAAAGGGTCCTTAGCCTTGGGGCGCATGCAGTCAATGGGATGCCTTCCGATAGGTAACTCACCAGCGGGGACCATATGTAATCAAAACCTTTCCTGGTATCATCTATTATGTCTGCCATGCGATTGAGCGCTAGTGCCCTCAATAACCTGCATGCATTTGAGTCAATGACGGAACCTCTTGTTTTTTACATGCAGCAGCGACTTTCAATTTAGCCGCCCCTAAGCACAGCCACATAATAGATCGATCACTCTGCGTCTGGCATTTCAGGATTGGGTCTCTTGGCCCCAGTAAGGTATATTCCAGGGTTTGAGGAATTGGGTAGCCTAATACGAGATTGATTTGGGACAGGATCTCCTTCCAAAAGGGTTGAATAAAGGTGCAGTCCCACCAGATATGACGGAAGTCGCCCAATAATCCGCATCCCCGCCAACATCTATCTGAGGTGTTGGGGAAGATCCTGTGTAGTTTCTGGGGGTATAAATACCCGTCGTACATGATTTTGTAGTGCGCCTCCCTTAAATACATCGAGCAGTTGAATTTAATTATGTCGTTATATAGAAGCTCCATTGTTTGCACACTAGCGGAGTACCTACCAGTGCATCCCAAAAGCTCTTATATCGGGGGTAGACCAGGGGCTTAGAGCTTGTATGAGAGCGTATAGAGAGGAAATGCATCCCTTAGAAGTTGATACCGATTCTGCAAACTTCTCTATGGGGAGCAAGTCTCTGGTAGGCTCCCGCGGCACCAGAGGTTGCATCATCCAATGTTTAAGTCCCCTTTACCCCCTCCGGCAAACTCCCTCTCCCTCCCTCCCAACCCACTCCGAATGACCTAAACACACAGTACGGGATGCCCAACCCCTTCCTCAGTCACTCATGCAATTTAACATCCATGCCCCAACATGACCCTCGTCTCCCTGCACCACCAACCCCGCCCAGATCCCACTCGGACACCTCACCCACCAAAGGGCAACCTAACAATGTCAGACACTTCCCCCCAGGTTTAACTTTCCTGCACAGAATACCCACACTGACAGAGACTGGGCAACGGCTCACCCTGCTTGAAAGCCAATTACCACCATAATCCAGGGTCTTAGTGAAATCCTTACCAACCTCACCGCACCCATAAAGCCTCACCACTACCCTTCCTTCCCCTTCTCTCTTTCAACAGAGGCTTCCCAATGCTCCCCATCTGGAAGGGATCTCTACCCCCGTCTCTCATCAGACACAGAGACCGAAAAGAACTAGAGATGTCACTTCTGCGAGTGAAGCGGCAGCACTCGCTTCCCCGTACGACAATCTTATTACTGCCACCCCCAATCCAAAATACAAGTGATCACCGGACTGGGAAGAGAATAGGCACCCCTGAAATCCCCTAGACCCCAGGCCACATGCACTATCATCCCCACAGTCCCCCGAACGATAAAACACACAACAGAGATGTCCCCCACAAACTGCATGTTCATAAACTGCAGATCAGCCACCAAGCATGCCACAGAGCTAGCGGATCCATCCTCACCCACGACATAGACATAGCATTCATCTCTGAGACATTGCTAAATGACTTCTCATTTCCACTCATGGATAATCTTGTCTGCCCTAGCTTTGTAAGAGGTGGAGGCATAGCCATCATTCACAAAAACAATATTTCCGTGATGGAAATAGACTCCTTCACCTACAACACCTTTGAGTGCCTAACCGCCAACATCAATACTAGCAACAATAAAACACTCACCTGTCACCTCATTTATCACCACCCAGGCAACACCACCACATTCACTGAACGCCTGTCCGACCTGATTGCCCACTGCTCTCTCCGAGATATGAACAACCTTATTCTGGGTGACCTCAATCTTCACTGGAATGAAGAAATCAACCTACTAATCCAGAATCTGAAGGAGCTGCTTCACAGCAACAATCTTACCCAACACTGCTTAGAGGAAACCCATAACAAAAGAGCAATCCTAGACGCCATTATCGCCCAGCACGACACTGTCATGATAGACCACATCCTGCCCGTGGACTGGTCCGACCACCACTTAATCCTTTTCTACCTCACTCTGCCTATCACACCAAAACTCCCCACCCAAGACCCTCCGAAATGGACTAGAAACTTCACCCAGATTAACATGACTGACCTAGAGAGAAGGGTTAACTGTCTCCTCACTGCCTCCACGGACGATCTATCCACAACAGAACTCACCACCCACTACAACACAAACATGACATCAATTCTAGATCAAGTAGCCCCATTAAAACTAAAAAAACCTGTAAAATCCCATCCAGATCTTGGTTCAACACGGACATTAACAACAATAGACGACAACTAAGAGCTTCAGAAAGACTATGGAGGAGCAAAACCTCCTCAAGCCTACTTGAACAACTCAAAGCAGCCCGAAAGAAATACAAAAAATACAACAGTAGCAAAAAATCCACCTTCTGCGCCGCCCTGGACAACGCAGAAAACATGCCCAACAAACTGCCTCCAAAGACCTGTGTGAAAACTACACCAACTTCTTCGAAGAAAAAATCACCAAGATTGAGCTATCACTGGACATCAACCTCGTCTGCAAAAACCTGCCTCCAGTGACAGTAGATAGCTCGCCCAAGCACCCCACAAAAATCTGGAAGTCCCATCAACCCCATCCCGGAAACCGAGATCCTCAAACTGATCTCCACCTCCAAACCAGTCCCTCACGTCCTTGACCCGATTCCCACTGAACTGACCAAAAAACGGAGTCTCTCCATAGCCTCGTTCTGGTGCAAGATCATTAACAGCTCCCTGAGAGCCGGCATCATACCTGAATGCCTCAAAGTTGGCCAAGTCACGGCACTACTAAAAAAAACAGGCCTTGACTCCAAGGAACTGAACTTCAGACCCGTATACAATCTCCCCCTCCTATCCAAAATCCTGGAAAAATGCATCCTCCAACAACTGACTCAGCACATGGGTAACATCAACCTTCTTGAACCCCACCAATCGGGTTTCAGAAAAGGCTGCAGCACCGAGACCGCGATCCTTAACATCACAGATGACATCCACAAAACCCACCAATGCTGCCTCCTCATTCTCCTAGACCTATCGGCAGCCTTTGACACGGTTGATCACCAACTTCTCATCAAGGCGCTACAAGAAAGGGTAGGAACTGATGAGGTGGTCCTACGCTGGTTCTCCTCCTTCTTACACAGCCGCTCACAAAGGATAAAAATAATAAACTTTCCCTCCGACCTACACCCTGTCAACAGGGCCGTCCCCCAAGGTTCAGTGCTCTCACCTCAACTGTTCAAAATATACATGGAACCCCTCACCACCCTACTCAAAAAGGCTAACATCCCTTTCCACCTCTATGCAGATAATACCCAAATCTATCTTGAAACCTCCTCCATTGATGACATTCACAGACTAAATATCACTTTGAAAGAAATCCAATATTGGCTGTCGTGTAACCACTTAAAACTCAACCAAGACAAAACCGAAATACTCCTCATCTCCAACAAAGAGGAGAACCCTCATATTTCAGAATGGCTAAAAGCTTTGGATGCTCTTGATGGCAATCACACTCTGACCCACTCTGTTAAATCATTAGGAATTACCCTTGACTCAAAACTCGACATGGCCAATCACATCAAGAACTCTGCAAGGAGTGCCTTCGTCAACCTGATGTTACTTAACAAAATAAAACCATTCATCCCAACCAATGTCCTCATACAAGCCACCCAATCACTGGTGCTGTCCAGACTCGACTATGGGAATGCAACCCTCACCGGTACACCACAAAATCGCACCTAGCCCCCCTGTGAAGCGCTCCCATACCCTAGGGTCAGGCTAGCGCTATATATAAAACTCCTTAATAAAATAATAAATAATAACTTCTCTTTAGAGGTCAGTGCGAATTGTTTCATGCAGTCTTGGAAGGTGAGGATCTTTCCTTTATTAAAGAGATGGATAATCATAAGACAACCTCCCTCCTGCCATGCCTCGAAGGGTCCCTTGTGAAGTGCAGGGGAGAATGCAGCATTAAAATGTATGGGTGGGTGTGGGGATGGGAAGGTGGTCAATTGCAGCTCCCTAGTAAGAGTGTCCCAGACCCATAGTGTAGTGGATGTGGGCGTGCTGATATATGCATTGGGTGGTCTGTCATGTTTGGGCTTCCATAATAGATCCTATATGGTGCGGCCGGTGATCTGCCTGTCCATATGCAGCCGACGTTTCACAGAGGTGCACAGCGACCATGCTGTGATTACTCGTAAACAAGCCACCTTATAATATCCCTGAAAGTCTGGCAAGGCCAGCCCTCTCTCCCTGCGCGGCTGTGTGAGCAGGCAATAGGGAAAGCAGGCCCTCTTACCCTGCCAAATAAATTTAGTGATCATTTGATGCAGCTCTCTGAAGAGACCTTGTTCTAATGGAATGGGTAGCCCCTGGAAGATGTATAGCAGGCGAGGGAGTGCCTTCATCTTGATGGCATTTATCCTGCCGAGCCAGGAGATATATGCAGTGCTCCATCTGACCAAGTCACTCTTTAATTGACGCATAAGTGTAGGAAAGTTGGCTGGGTAGAGATCTGAAAGGCGGGGGGTGAGCTTAACTCCCAGATAGGTAATCTCTTTAGTTGTGCAGGAAAATGGTGAAGCTCTCTCCACCTGCCCTCACAACCTCATAGACAGGGTCAGGTTAAATAAGAAGGATTTGGCCAAGTTAATTTTAAATCCGTCTGCCTGTTAAAACAGGGCAAGCTCCCCATGCATAGCCGGAAGGGTGGTAGCTGGCTCTGTGATCGGAAGAAGCACGTCTTCGGCAAAGCGCGATATCTTATGCTTGTCAGAGCCAAATCTTACCCCTGTTATGTCTGGGTTGTTCCTAATTTTATGCGCTAAGGGTTCTATGCTTAAAGCAAAAAGGAGGGGGGGGGACAACTGGCATCCCTGCCTCGTCTTGCATGCCAAGTTAAAAAAGGGGGAAGCAACACCATTGACCAGGACCCGGGATCTAGGGGAGTGATAATTGGCACGTACCATCCCTACGAAAGCCTCTTTAAAAGCAAAGCGTCGAAGGACTCGGAACAAGAAGGTCCACTCAATGCGGTCAAATGCTTTCTCCCTGTCAAGTGAGAAAAGAGGCGCCAGGATGTCCTTCCTCCGAGTCTTCTCTATTATGTGGATGATGTGTCGCAGGTTATCATGGGCCTGTCACCCCTTGATGAAGCCTGATTGATCCTGGTAAATAGGGCTTGGGAGCACTGATTCGAGGTAGGTGGCCAAGATCTTTGCGTAGATTTTGGCATCAAGATTTAGAAGGGCGATTGGGTGGTACGAGGAATAGGCTTTAGGATCCTTGCCCAGTTTGGGAATTACTGCCACAATCGCCACTCCCATAGTGGGGGTGACTTGTTGCCTAGAAGCGATGACATTAAATAAGGTAGTTAAAAAGGGGGCAAGTTCCAGTGCAAAGGTACAATAAATGTGTGCCGTGAACCCATCTGGCCCCGGCGCTTTCTGTAATTTAAGTGTGTCAATCGCCTTTTGTACCTCCTCAGGGGTAATGGGTTAGGCCAGGTCCTCATTAACGGTCTCCGGGACCTGGGGGGGGGATCTAAAGAGTCCAGGTAACTCGTTTGCTCCTGCGCCTGTTCCGAGATATAAAGATTACAGAAGAAGTTTTCAAAGGCATGCACTTTCCCCTCTTCTGTTTTGTATGAGACGCCCGCTTCATCTACAATACTTTTTATGTGTACCCTTTCCTGTTTGGCCCGTAGTTGGCGTGCAAGAAGGGACCCCACTTGGTTTCCACCCTCATAGCCCCTAACCTGTAAGTGTAAAATTGTTTTTTGTCCTCCCTGTTGGAGTAAATGGCCTGTAGTTTCCCTTTAAGGGCAGTGACTTTCCTCAGCGTCGGGGACGATGGGCTAGTCCTGTGTGTAAGTTTGGCAGACTACAGTTCCCTTTTTAACATGAGACGTTCCTTTTGGTGCTGAGTTTTCTTGGTAGTAGCCAATTTGATGCTTTTCCCCCAGACTACCACATTGAAAGCGTCCCAAGTGGTGGCATGAGAGGTAAGCTTGGGGTCGTTCTGTTAAAAAAAAAATCTAAAAAAATGTAATGGTTTGCCTAAGTTCATCACGCAGCAGTCAATCCCTACATAAAAAGTTGGGGGAAGTACCAGCGCACATGCTTGGGGCGTGCGTTCGGCCAGGTGAGGGTCATCTCGAGAGGGACATGATCGGACAGACAGATCGGATACAAGTGTGTTTGCAGTATCATGGGGAGCAGGGATTGGCTTACAAATGTGTAATCAATACAGTAGTATGTTTTATGGGAATGGGAGAAGAAGGAGTAGTCGCGCACAGTGGGATTGCTGTCCCTCCACACGTCTACCAGGCCCAAGAGTTGGAGCTGCACTCTAAGTGCCTTGCCTGAAGTCCCCCCAGCCACCTTATGTGAATTAGTCGTATCCAGCCCCTGATCCCATATGAGGTTAAAATCTCCTAAGATAAGAATGTCCCGTCAGTTCCCCTTTGACCACAATGTACCTCCCCTCTTTGTCAGCTTTGGTTTCCTGCACTTGAAACAGGATGAATGGAAAAGCAGTACCACCCCTTCTGTTTGGAAGTGTGGGAGGATCTAAAGATGAGAGGGTATGCATTATGCTTCAGGCGGTGTTTCCTCGTTTTTTTTGAGTTGTGAGTCTCTTGAAGGGATCCATGTTATATCCTGAGTTTTACTTATTGTAATTAGCCTAGGTCTTCCTAGCTGCTCAGCTAGAGTGAGAGATGGTAACGGAATGTTGGTGTGACTGTGATGAATGGAATGCCTGGGTGCCTGTGTGGGTGAGTGATGACAGTTGGAGATGGGCTGAGCAGCTAGGCAGGCTGCTCCTGGTGGGGCCGTGATATGGGCTGTTACATGGGCTGACAGAGGCTGTAACAAGGGCCTAAGATAGGCTAATGATGAAGCTGGTACGTGGCTGAACCTTGTCTGAAGTGATCTGGAACTGGAACTAATAAAGAAGGCTTTGAAACCTACAACATGGCTACAAGTGTCATCCTGTACAGATTACAACAATCCACTTGGTCATTATGATCAAGCAAATATTTCCAGAGGTGCTGACACTTATTAGGGAAGTTGAGACCCCAGACGTTCCATGTTATAGCCCTGACTGCCATGTGTATTTGGTTGTGATTCTTCCCCCACCCACGGGCCTTCTGCGCTGACTGTGTCCCCATGTGTCCCCCCCACCCTTCAACAAAAAATGTTTAAAAAACACCATAACATCGAACTAACATAACAAAACAAAGAAACAACAACAACAAGTGTAGAAGATCCCCATCATAGAGAGACGCCTCTGTCTTAGAACACACTCGAGGAACGTAACCATTTCCGTTCCCTCAACCCCTAGAACATCAACTGTTAATGCACCTGCGTAGGAAAGTTATATTGCCCACTGTGACTGTCACATCTCTGAGCACCCCGTGTGAGAAGGTGGCCTGATATATGCTGTCCACTAGTTCTAGTGAGCACCTTGTATCAGTCCAAACAACCCCTTATGGTGATAGGTTAAAGACAACCTTTATTGAAAGCTATCCTAGTGGTAGCTATGGAGAGCAGCCTTCAGGCTAAGTCTTGAAGGAATGTAAAGCAGCTTGTTTTACCAGTCTATAATCTCTTGAATGATCAAATGAAAAGACAATCACACCAGGTATATATTCAAAATATATGTATTTAAGATAAAACACACCCCTCTAGTCTCTTTATGAGACTGGGGTTCGAAGTACTTAGTTTACAAGATAGCAATAATCAGTAATATCACAAATATACGTTTGGGCTCTTGGGGTGTACCAAACCATATACCAAACAAATGGAATAAGAACCACGACTGAACTAGACACAAGGCCTAGAGCCTGTAGAATCGCTGGGACCCCAAGGAACCACCCAAGGTAGTGACACAGGGGACCCACGGGGACTGTATGCAGTGTGTTCCCGTTATCTTCTATGGGCAATATTGCGGTTGGAAATTTAAAGGTTAGGGACACTTCTAATCGAGTCATGACCAAACCCCTTTGGACTTAGGGAGTCCTAGGGCTAGCACCCCCGAGAGTACTGGAGTACTCGATTCACCTCACCCAGGGAAGACGGGTGCATAGGTGCCTTTTGGTGTTGGGTTGCGTCGTCGATTTCAATGGAAGCCTGCAAAGAACTGTTGCTGCCGTGAAGAGGAGAAGTGTCCAAAGAGATCCGAGCCTGGATCTGGGATGGAAGGAACCGGATAGCTGAGGGGACAGAGTCTGGGTCACTAGCCAGTGACCAAGGGCAGGATGGACCAATGCCCACAGATGTTGTGTGTTTTAGGTGAGTTGATGGGTGTCTTGACTCTTCAGCTATGAGGTCCAGGAGGCTTCGACGAAGTCCATGAGCCGGATTCAGCTGTCCCACAAAGTCTGTAGAGTGCTGCCATGTCGGAGACCAGAAAGGACCCAGCACGCCTTGGCAAGTCACAGGAATTCAGAGAAAGGAATGCGGTGCAGCCCAGCAAGGTCTGAGGGACTCACCCAGCAAGGGTAAGTAAGGGCACGTCTGGAGCAACCAGGAAAGCCCAAGCAGAAAAGGAGTTGCCTTCGTGGGGACCTTCGAGCCAATGGGCTAGTGATCGCGAAGGAGCCTCGAGCAGTTGCACTTGAAACTGGCCCACGGGTCACTCGTGAAGTGGAGGCCAACAATCTTCGGTGCAGGAGGTGCTCAAGGCTGGGGCTACTCGGAGCCCAAAGCACAAATTCAAGGAGGACCAGGAAGATGCTGTTGCTGCAAAAGATCACGGTGTCAAGGGTTCCATGTCACCCACAATAGCCACGGGCCTCAGCTTTGCTGTGGACTCAGGTTAGCCTCGGGGAAGTCTGGAAATCCACCTCTGGTGATACCAAAGACTTCGGCGTCCGGCGGGAGCTTCAGCAATGCAGACCGATCAGTTGCTTCTTTGGTGCCTCCCAAGCAGGGGAGTCACTCCTTGACCCCAAGGGAGATTTCTTCCATCTTCTAGTCGTGATAGAAAGTCGAAGGTCCAGGATATATGTTGCAGAGTTTTGTCCAGGGTAATCTAAAGTCCTAGGGACTGGATTCCCATACTTATAGTAAGTTTAGGGGATGGACTAAATCTAAGGCCCCACCTATGGGTGGGCTTGGAAAGAGGGGTGGTTATACCCATTTCCTTTGTCCTGTTTCATGCCAGAGAAGGGGCAGGTAGCCCCTGCAACTGGTTTGAACTGGACAATGCACAGGAACACCAAGTGTGCCCCCAGTGCAGGACTTCAAAGCACCAGAGGCTGCTCCCTCCCAGCCCCAATACATATCTGCCTGTCTGGGGAGGTGGTTACACCTCCCCTCGACAGGAAACCTATTGTCCAGGCCTCCCCTGATGGAGTTTCAGTCAGCAGCAGGAGGCCAGGCCCGTATCTGTGGCAGAGGCATCCATTTTGTGATGCCAGGGCTCAGGAAAGTCCTACCGGGTTTAGCCAGTGTGAACATGTCTCTCCCTCTAGAAGGGGGTGGCAGAGTGGGCTAAAGAACGGTGATGGATTAAACCCAGATCAGTTGATTGGGGGTGAGTGCTTGCAATGTTCAACACTCCGTCCATCATTTCCTTTGGTTTTTTCTTTGTTCGCCATAAGTTGGCAGGGTATGCTCAGACCGGAGTCCCTTGCTCACTTTGCCACTGGATTCAAGCAAGCCTGGCTGAAGACGGCTGAAATGCCAGAAACCGGTCCTAGGAAGCTTGTTTCCGGTCCAGGGAAGGCATGGCTTGGCAGTTCGGCTGGACTGTTCCCATGATGCACAGGGTCAGACTGATTTGCATATGGCCATGTCTGAACTGGGGTGGCAGAGTGGTCTAAAGAACGGTGATGGATTAAACCCAGATCAGTTGACTGGGGCTGAGTGCTTGCAATGTTCAACTCTCCATCCATAATTTCCTTTGGTTTTTGCTTTGACCTTCAACATCAAAAGTACTTAAAGGAAAATATGCCAAGGATACCCTTATTGTTGAAGGATGTATCAACAGACTTGAACAGGAAGGAAGATGCCAGGTTTTCAATGAAAACAAATAGTCGAACACAGGGACTCCACAGTGGTAACAATATCCAATAATAAAAACTGAATTCTGTGAAAGGATTGAAAATTACTGATTACACCAGTGATAAAATAACAAAATAGAAATTACAGGACAAAAATGCTAAACTAGGATGTTACCTTTAAAGTGTCAGGAAGATTATACACTTCAGAAATGGCTAGTCACGGTAGAGCCATAATTGTATTGAGGATAACCCTTCTAAAACTGAAAAAAGGAAGGTATGTTTAGAGGTAGAAGATCATCTTTTTAGTTGTGCAGGATACTTTAACATGACTAAAACGTGATGTTACCTGTAAAGTTTCCAGGGAACCAAGATTCTACAAAAGACGGCTAATCACAATAAAGGTGGAGCCTAAAATGAGGATATATTTTCTAGAACATCAAAAAAGGAAAACTCGATTTAAAAGTTGAAAAGGCCTCTTATAAGTTGTGTACGATATGTAACATAACAAAAGTATGAATATTCAATGGGACAAACAGTAATATACTTAGTAAAGCTCACTGCAATAATAAACTGCATGTTGTAGAAAAAATTAATACAGAGGCTAGGTGTAAAAGGTGATAAAGCGTAACACCAACCATCTAACTGTCTAGTGTAGTATGAGCCCGAAAGGTTAACGGTAAAACCACTGATGTTTATAAAGTGAGACAATGTCACAAACGTTAAAGCGAAACAACAGCATAGATTAAATGGGCACCATAATGTCTGAAACATTAACCTCTCAAATGTAAAATATAATGGAAAGTGTACCGATGATGAAGTTTAGATATTTCACTAATCATTGCTGTGTCTTATACGAGTGCGAGAACAAAATAGTTAAACGTTCTCACTTACAAAGCGGTGACCGAGAAAACGGTCCACTAACCTGCTAAGACTCGAAGTAACGGCCCGTGAATCAGTTGGTGTCTCCCGTGTATGAAAGTCGGCAGAAAAACATGATGGCTTATATATGTATAGAGCCGACTAAGGACTACCTCAAACTTTCGATACGTAGCACGTAGGGGCGGGGCCAACGTAAGGGAGACTGAAGACAGACAAATCCTCTGTATGAGAAAGTAAAGGAGGCTAATCTATAATATAATTCGTGAAGTCAAAATCCTTGTCAATATGCACGGGAAGATAGTCGAACCCGATTAAAACAAAAGAAAAAAAAAATCAAATGTGGCTGCACTGGGAATACTAGAATGTATGTATACACAATTGCGTCTCCAATTGTGCAACGTTACATGGTGATTTGAAGCTGATGATAAACATACCGACAATAACAATGATGCAAACTCAAACCAATAAATGTGGGGCCTTACAACCGTGAGTTAACATATAGTTGTGGAATTCAAATTATCAGAAATACTCAAAATTATGTATAATAACACATGCGTTTCAGTCAAGATATGGCTGTATGGTCAGACAGATGGGAAAATAACATAAGAAACACCAGAACTCGGGTGTCAGATAATTTTAATCATATTGAATCGCATTTTCCCACTGAATTTCGTTGTTTAAACCCCATTTCCAAGTGTCCAGGACAAAAATCCAGAACACTTCACGCTTCTTGCGTATAGAGTCACTCCTATCTCCTTGTGCAACATCAATTTTTTCCAGAATGAACCAGCGAATCTCATTAGCTGTGTGTTTGTGGTGTCATCTGTTTTTCTGTTATATGTTTGATATTTATGTATCACAGTTTTTGTTTTGTATGTAATATATATTTACGATTATGGTGTCATATGTACAATGTTTAACTATTTGAATAATCTTTTTATTATGAATTTATATAAAATAAAATGCATATTTTAGTTTAAAAACTTCTTGTACAGTGAGTCATTTTATATACCATTAATTTGTGTTATTAGGTATTGTTTAACCTATTAATTGCCTAGGTTTTTCTCCGCCTTCAGCAGCAAGTCCATGACACTCATCATCAACATCATGTACATTTGATGCAACAACACTAGATGGCAACAATTGACTTTATTGGGGGCATAACTCTTTGGAACCGTCTAGACCACAATGTCAAAAGGCCAATGGCCAGTCCATTTCTTGAGTCCTCACGGGGTGAGATGTGACAAGTCGTCAACCATTGCTTACCTGGACATCTCTCCTTGGAGGGGCATACACAGGGGCAGGCCAGACATCGCAGTAACAGGTTCAGGGGGCAGCAGAATGGGGCAGGAGAGGTCTGGTGGGTGCAGGTGTGTCATTGGCAACTGCAGCGGAGGTGTCTGACACTGTGGGCGCCGTCACCACGGCAGGGCCCAAGCCAAATGGGGTGTGTGCAGACATCAATGCAGGGCCCAAGTCAGACGGGGTTGTTACCTGCACCACTGCAGTGGGCAGGTCAGATGGTTGGGACGGGGCCTTCACTGCAGTGCAAAACTCCAAAGGAGTGTCATGGGGCTCAGGTGAGGTTGGTAGGACAGAGGGGGGGACACGGTCCCCACATCAGTGGCAGGAACAGGCTGAGCATGTGAGGTGGGGGTGGAAGTGCATGTGGTAGGACGGGATGGACTAATCATTTTGGGGATGCGGTATTGGTGTGTGGGGGAACCAGGGGAAGCGTGTTGCAAGGGGACCTGTGGAGTGGTGGCCTGGGGGATGTAGGATAGAGACTGTGACTTTGACCTGCAGGATTGGGGGGGTCTTGCTATTCCTGCTCCGGAGGGATTTTTGGATGGGGGCATCAGTGTCTGGGTGCCTGGGGGAGGGTGTCTGTGTGGCAGGGGAACTCCCCCCTGTGTGTGATGACTTCCTCTTCCCCTTGTGCGTCTGAGCAGATGGATCCGTGGGGAAGAGGCCAAGGTCACAGAGGAAGAGCTGCTTGGAAGGGGGGGTTGCATGTGAGGCAGGGGAAGTGCTTTTGGAGGGAGAGGCAACTGAGGTCTGCGGAGTGCTCATGGATGCCTGTTTCTGTGTCTCTGACCCATCCCCTGTGTGTGTGCCATCAATCCCTGGAGTGTGCGTGACTGTGGATTTTAATTTTGACTTGAGTGATTGTGTGCTGCCTGGGTCTGTTGTGGTGTGTGCTGGTGTGTGTGTGCGTTAGACAGGTAGGGTAGTGGGGACAGTGGGTGTGGCAGAGGTAGGAGGGGTGAGGGACTGTTGGAGGAGGGACACTGCTGCTGCCTGTGTGAAGGCCATGGACTGAATGGTCCGATGTAGGGGAGACAGGTTGGATGAGATGCCCTCCTTGAAGGACACCAGTTGAGTCAACAGAGTGATGTGGGAATGGAGGACACTCAGCATCGTTGTCTGCCCTACATGGAGCTGCTTCAGTAAGTCCACAGACTCCACACTGAGGGCAGCAGGGGAGACAGGGGCAGGGGTGCGGTACCTGGACCAAAGGAGACAAGTTCCCTCACATGGGGACCTCCACAGACATCTGGATGGCAGCAGATGGGAGGGTGGAGATGGTGGTGGTGGCGGGGACAGACTCGCTAGGTGTTGTCTGGGGTCTGCTGACACCCGCCTCCACAAGGGAGTCCTCACTGGAGATGCGGTGCTCCTCAGCAGAGGTGTTTGTAGCTGAGGTCTCCTCTGTGTGGCTCCCCTCACCCTCTGTGTCATTGGGTCCCTCAAACTCCTCTGAAGCTGACCCAGTCTGGCTCTGCGGCTCCTCTTGGTCCATGTAGCTGTCTCCTTCAGTAGCCATAGATGTATCTGCAATCTATTGGGATAAACAGATCCAGCAAAAAGTGAAGACATTATTTGGAAATGACACCTGTCAGTCTGCCAGTCAACTATGCCCCTCATATCCTGCCCCTTCATTGACCCATCTGTCTGGGACATGTTGTATGCCACTTCTCATATGTGTGCACAAGCACCACATAGGCATATCTCAGAACTGCAGGACTTCTGATTTAAATCTGCCAGGAATAACAGATGCCATCTCATGCCACTGACTCAGTACATGTGTCATGAGAAGGGATGGCCAAAATCATTGTCAGTAAAATGGATATGCTTCACTCACAAGACACCATGATGTGCACGTCTTGATGGTCAATGCCACAATAAAATGCATGCTGTACAACTGACATCACTGTGAGATACACATCGGCAAGTGGGATACCATGCTACGGCCCAGTATGGCTAAGCAGCCAGTACTGGCTTCAGTCTCAGGGGCAGTGCATCCAAAATTAAACACTCTGCACTGTGTCACAACCATTAACATGTATGAGAATTTAAGCCCTGCAGATGTCAAGTGCACAGGTACACCCAATGCTAACCACATCTTCAGGCATCTGATGATCACACATAATACAAATGCAACAGATGACTGACTGCAAGCACCAATCTGTAAGCATGATGACATCACAGCATGATGAGAATGAATTGAGACTGCCTGCACTGTGATGTACAATACAACATTATGCACCGCCAAGTGATTCCACACCTATGCATGAACCCATTGTGATGATCCATTGCCCACACCCCAGCTAGCTGCACAAACCAAAATGACCAACACCACAGGGGTCTAAGAGGCTAGGCCATCTCACAATGACATTGATGCAGACACCACATAGCACTCTTCACAATGCACTAATGTTAGGCTGACACACAGGAGTAGAAGAACAGAGTGTACTTCATGTCCAGAGTAGGCATACCTGTCCAGGAACATGTGCAACATGTGCAACATGGGCTTACCCTACACACTAGGCATGTGTCCATGCATGTGTGAAACACACATTTTTCTGAGGCCCATAAATTCTCGTTGCTGCTACATTGCTGTGTGTCAAATACCCCTTGCACATATGGTGTGCCAAAACATCAATTGGAACACATATCAATTGCCCACACAGAGTACATGTCTTTTTTTCAGGCAATGTGCAGACACATGTGCCTCGCTCATGAAAACAAAACAATGCACCAGTCGCAAATGCTGTTCACAACGTTAAGTTTGTACAACAGCAGGGACACACAACCCAAGTTACACAAGTCACAGACTGAAAGTGGCACACCTGTGTATCAGATGAGGATGGGACATGACCTAGATTTGCCACAAGCAGACAGGAGATCTGTGGAAGTGTAATCAGAATGTGGGCGTGCAAAGAGATTGTGATACATTGGACACAGAGAATGCATGCACTTACCCCCTCCTTGCTGCTATCTGGCCTCTAACTGCCCATCCAGGTCCAGGAAGACCACCGTCAGAATCCTGAGCTGTGGGGGGTCAGTGTCATCCGCCCCTTCTGTGAGGAGGTGACAGCTTCAGCTGGACTCTGGCAATCCTCCGGGTCCAGCCACGAAAGTCCTGCCACCTCTTCTGGCAGTTGCGGATACAGAGTCTGTAGCCCCCCACAGACCGACCAGCCCGGCCAATGGTCAGCCAGATCTCCTGCTTCTGGTGGTCATCAACCTGTGAGGATGACAAGGGTAGAAAAAGTCCTTTACCACAAATGCCACATGTTTGTGCATCACACAGTTGGATATACATGTCTTTCTCGCAAGGGAATATGATGGACACAGGTAGTGCAGATATGGTGATTGACATTTGTCCTGAATTTTCAACAGGGAAACATTGCCTGAGTATTACAACGGTGTGAAAATGCACTTTTCATGCACAGTACCTGTCCACTACAGGAACCTACACACCCTGGGGGTATGAACTACTCAGTGAGCATGCTGGACACTGTTGAACACAATTTCATTGGTGCCAGTCAGACAACATACACAATGAAGAGAGGATGTGGAGTGCACACTCACCTGCTCCCCTTGTGTCCTATACAGCTTGCTGTACTGGGGAAGGAGGCTGTCCAGCAGGGCTTTGTTCTCCGCCTCTGGAAAGGCTGGGGCCCTCTCCACAGTACGTGCCATTCTTGGAGCCAGAGGATGCAGAGATAGCAGCAGTGGTAGCAGAGATGTCAATCTTGATCATGTAGTGCAGGCAAGTGAGCTCCCATGTGAACAGACAGACTTATATCTGTGCTGCAGAGGCAGATTCAGTCCCATGTGTCAAAAACGATAGGTCCAACACATTTGCATCCTATGAATCTGGCCAATCCATCACTTTGCATGCCTCGTACACACCTTACTCATCGTTTGAAATATTCAAAAGCATTTCGATGACGAGTCTGAAACATTGTTGCAGGCAGCCAACGGATTTTCAAGAAACCGATTCGTACCAGGCTCAAATCTGCATCTGTTCCTATTGAAGACATTGTGAAAAGCATGCATGAAAGGTGTGTGTGCGGCTCTGTCCACCCGCGTCAGTCCACATTGAAGACATTGTTCAAGGCGTGTGTGCAAGGCATGCGTGCAAGGCATGCGTGTGGCTCCGTCCACCTATGTCTGTTCCTATTGAAGACATTGTGCAAGGCGTGTGTGCAAGGCGTGCTGCAAGGCGTGCGTGCAAGGCATGCGTGTAAGGCGTCCACCCGCGTCAGCCCACATTGAAGACATTGTGCAAGGCATGCATGCAAGGCATGCGTGCGGCTCTGTCCACCCGTGTCATTCCACATTGAAGACATTGTGCAAACCGTGCGTGCAAGACATGCGTGCGGCTCCATCCACCCACATCAGTCCACATTGAAGACATTGTGCAAGGCGTGCGTGCAAGCCATGCGTGCAGCTCAGTCCACCCGCGTCAGTCCCCATCGAAGATATTGTGCAAGGCGTGCGTGCAAGGCATGCGTGCGGTTCCGTCGACCCGAATCAGTCCACATTGAAGACATTTTGCAAGGCATGCGTGCAAGGCATGCATGCGGCTCCTTCCCTAGGTGACCAACGCATCTTTCACATTGGTCACCCGTGTCAGTCACCATAGAAGTAACTGTTTAAGGTGTGCAACACACCATAGCTTGCCATTGACCCATGGGCACAACAACAATACAGCCTGTGACAATGTAACTCAAAGTGTATGTCAGGCTGCATTACCTGTGTGTGTATGTAGGCAAACATGTGAATTTGTATGTTTCACTTAGTGGCACCCACTCCCAGATAGGGCAGGTTGCCATGGGGACGGATCCAATTGTTGGCTGGACACATAACCACTGTGTTTGACAACGGTACATTTCAGTGCATGAGGCATGTACACAGTTCCCGGTGTACATAGTGTTTGTCATATGACATACACCCTGACTCTTCAGTGGAATGGTAGGTGCCTCACAGGGTGTCACAGTGCAACATATGTGATGTTCATCCACAGTATGTGTGCATTTCCATGCAGAGATGACTCAGATTTAATGTGCTCAATGTCAAATGTTCACAACATCCCTGTCTATGGTCAATGTGAGTTGATGTTGCGTCTGTGTGTCACAGACATCCATGTTTGAGCTGGCATGAAATCAGGGAGCACTTCATGTGTGTATCATGTGTGCGTTGTGTTGTGCATATGGGAAGCCACATCATGATGGTATCCATGTTGTGACACAAGGTCCCTGTGTGTGTCTGTCAGGAACCTGTGATGTGAGGTAGACATCTGTCCTCACTAGTCACTGTGGTGTGTGTCTGGTATGTGACACTCGTACTGAGGTACTGTGACCGAGCCCATTGATTTGCTCACAGTACAACAGGGACCTTGTTGTGTGGCCCTGTAGAGCTGAGTTGTCAGATGATGGGCATGTATCTGATATGTCTGTCCATACCCAACAGCACACACATCATGTTCTTGTGTCCTGTAATGTGGTATCATGTGTTATTTGTCATGTACACTGGCACATAGATGGGGGAATGACAAACTGTCTTTGCTCTCCTATGTACTGCAGGAGACCAAATATCCACAGACCTTTCCCGGACCTGGAAACCATGGTTGAATGTGACTGCATGCGACGGTACCGCTTCACCAGGCCACTGATCAAAGAATTGGAGGAGCAGTTGGCCCCACATTTGCAACCTGGCCGGACATACCCTACAGCGCTGACCCCCAAGGTGAAGGTGGCCCTACACTTTTTTGCCACCGGTACTTTCCAGCACACTGTTGCTAATGCTGGTGGGATGTCACAGACTATGTTCAGCCGTGTGCTTCGGGATGTGTTGGAGGCAATGTTGCATTTCCTCAACCAGTACAACCATTTCCCCAAAGCATAACAAGGAGCTGACATCAAGTGGGACTTCTATGCCCTGGACAGAATGCCACATGTCATTGGCTCCATCGATGGGACACATGTGGCTTTGGTACCACCACAGGCACATGAGCAGATGTACCGGAACAGGAAGCATTTCCACTCTATAAGTGCTCTTGTGGTTTGTTTGGCAGACATGACTATTTCCCATGTGTGTGCAAGGTTCCCGGGCGCAGCACACAATGCCTACATAATGAGGAGTGGTCGCATCCCAACGATGATGGCACAGATGCAGTTCCTGGCTTGTCGGTGTGTACTGGCTGCTTAGCATTATGTGTGTTTGCTAAAGTTGATTCACACCCTATTTTTACGCTCAACTAATGTGCAATTGTCTCTCTGTAGATGACACCAAATACCCCAACATGCTGTGGTTGCTCACACCCCTCAGGAACCCTGTGACACCAGCGGAGATGCGCTACAATGAGGCACATGGTCGGACCAGGAGAGTGATTGAGCGGACATTTGGCCTCCTGAAAAGCAAATTCCGCTGCCTGGACAAGACAGGAGGGGCCCTCCCATATGCACCTGCAAAGGTGTGCAGGATCATCGTGTGCTGCATGCTGCACAACCTGGCAGTGCGGAAGTGGTTGACTCTCATTCAGGATGACGATGACCAACCTCCGCCAGCCATGGAGGATCCTGGCCTGGAGCATGATGCCAGTGATGATGAGGGTGATGGTGATGTTCGGAGCCAGCTGATCCAGAAATTCTTCTCATGAATGTCAGTATACAGGTATGTGTTGTCAAAGTATTGTGTCGGCATGACCTATGTTGGTGGTGCACTGGTGCTGATTGAGTGTGGCTGTATGCTACTTGTCAGTATGCTTGCTGTGATGTGTCCTTTCTGGTAGTCTGTACTCCCAGTGTTTACCTGATTGTTAGGTTGTGTCTGGGCAGTTAGTGTTTTGTTTTGGGCACGTATAGTTTTGTTGTTTGCCGTAAATCTGTGTTTTTCATTGTGTTTTCTGTCTGTCCTTCACAGAGTACTTTGGATGCTGTGTGGTGCGGTCTGAACCCCAAGACACAGATCCTTGTTCCAGAGTGCAAGTACACATTTTCCCAACCAATGATGTGCCACACACCCCTGGACTTTCATCGTTCACCACATGTTTAATTTTCTGATCACTGTCATGTGAGGTTAACATGCATCAGTTGTGTAATTCTCACAATGTGAATATTTAATAAACCTGCCCTTCTCTTTGAGATGCGCTCTGTGTGTGTCCACACATCCAACCGTAATTTGCATTCTGTACCTGTGGGCTGATGCCAATGACCCAGGATGGGTGTTGTGTGTGTGCAATCCACTGTATTTCCTGTTGACATCAGTGTTGATGAGGAGTTAGGGGCCCTGGTGAGTATGTGTTGTGTTGTCCTAGTGGTGTGTCTCCCTCATATTTGTCACATCACAATTACGACTCACATAACAGTGTTCGCAATGCTGTATTAGTTTGCATGCACAGTGTTCCTTAGCAGCTCATCATCGCCATGGCACAAAGCAAGTAGGAATCACGACAGAGGCAAGTATTGTGTGATTGTGAATTTATTTCCAAACATGTGTAAGGATGGTGAACGGAATTTGCAGTGCTGTACAATGTGATGGTAATCCAAAGTTCACAGGTGAGTTGGTAGTTGAAATGTCCAGAGTAGAATCCAGTCATTTGGTGCATTGTCACAACTTTGACCCTCCATGTCAAGTGGGTGATTTGGATGTAGGTCAACAAGGTCAACTGGTTTGCACACAAAGGACGTTAACAGGAGCAGGTGTTGAGTGCCTGGGGTGTATGCATGGCCATCAGTGTCTCAATTGCCCTTCTTCAGACGACCCCTCTTCTTTCTCGGGGGACCCTCATGTGCATGCTGCTGCGGTGCTGAGGACTCTCCGCCAGAGTCCTCCTCCTTCCCTGTGGCTGTTGCGGATGTTGTGGCAACAGATGTTCTGGGCACACAGGGAGGTGTGGTCAGGTTGGTGCTGATCTGGCGGAGGCATGTCAGTATGTCCCTATGCACCGCTGTTAGTTCATCCAATTTGTCCCACTTGGACTCCACCCAGACCATGTGGGAGTCCAAGCGGGCATGATAGGCAGCCTGCTGTTCTTTGAGTTCCTTGAGGATCCCCACGACCTGTCCAAACCCTCCGGTGCTTTCCTGTGGCCAGGCCAGCCGACACTGGTCTCCCTTGAGTGTAAGCGCCAGTGGTGTTGTCCCTTTCTTCCGGGGGGCCCTGTGTACCTGTTCCGTTGTTGTTCTGGGGCCTGGGCTTGTCTGTGTTGGCATGGGGACTCTGCCTGGTGTTCGATGTGTCAGGAGTGGTTAATGGAGGGTGCTGATGTTACTGCTGCTGGGGCTGCACGATGGTTCATGCCGGAGGTGCCAGGTCGGACAAGGTCGTCGTCCGAAGAGTACATAGAGGGATCCACGCCGGGGAGCTCAGTGTCTGCCAGAGTCTGGGACTGGGACTGTTCCTCAGGACCTGCTGTTTCCCCAGCATCCCCTATGTTTGGAGGAGACACACAATATATGTTATGTTTCTACAGACCTCAATGTTTCACACATATGTCATTTGACATTGAACATCATTATGAGGGTCTGTACATTGCATTGTCCTAAGTTGTGACAGACAGAGGTTGATATTGTTGGAGCACTTTGTAATGGCAACCTGGAGCATTTTGATGTGCATGTCAAGCTGTGTGCATGACCAGCTCATGTATTGATCAATTGTCTGTAGATGCCCATTGCCACTCAGGTTCCATCACATGCCTGACACTGCTGTATTATCCTTGTCCACATTTTTGCTTTAACAATGACATACGTACAATTCCATTCGGGGTATGTGGCGAGCTTGGGGCATGTGTTGTGTGATTATTTTCTTTCCTCACATTTGTGTGTCTGCGCAACATGGTTGCAGTACGGTATGCCTGAGATCCATTGTGAGATACTAATTTGTTGTCTATGTTCCTAGTTCACATCTCTTTTCATACAAGTCATGGTGTTAGCATAGCTAATGAAGTTGGTGCTGAGTTTTGTGTGTGCTAACGCCTTCTATCTTGTCATATTCATCCACAGTGAGAGGGATTGGACACAGAAGCTCTCTTGTTTTTCAATGCTCATTACAGTGATGGGCAGAGGTGTGTGTGTTACAGTTCAGCTGCTGTGAGTTGCATGCCTCCTCAGATGCAGTCCAGGTTAGTAATTGTGTTTGGGGTCTCCTTGACAATGAATGATGTGTTGTATGAATGACACGTACAAGGCAGACCGATGTGGGATTGAAATGCAGCTCACAACTGCACATTTTGTGGATGACACCATGATACAGTGTCAGCTATGTGTGTGTCCATTCTAGTCACTGTCAGGTGTCCACTGTCAATGATGTATAGGTGACATTGTGTGTGCTTGTTGCCATGTACTATGTCTGCACCTCCCCAATTGCCATCTACAAGACACACCTTCACAGCCAGGTCAGGGGACACCACAGGGACACTGCATCTCCAGGAAGTGGGAGGATACCTACAGTTCCAATGGCTGTGAGTGTAGATGTGTTTGAGTTGGCCAGTGCATATGTGTGACTTGCAGATAATTCATACATCATGACCATGTGTCATCCATCTTGCCAAGGCATTTACTTTTGGGGTGACTGGTGCACTTTGTTCTGACTGAGATGGTGTGCTTTAAGGCGGCATTGGATGGCATTTGGAGTCATTGCAGGACCTCCTTCACCCACAGAGGCCAGAGAATCCCCCATGTGTCATGCTTCCATTGCAGGGAGTCACAATTTACGTTCAGGATGTCTGTCATTGGTGTCCTGTTGTCAGGTAGAGGCCAGGGCCCAGCAGGGCCTTGTGCTCCCCACAGTAGGGCCTAGTGTCAGCCATCTTGGCAGTACATTTGCACTCCCTATAAGGTGAGCATGGTTCAGAGTGAGCTTGCAGGGACATATGGGTGGAGGACTGGTGGCTGTGACTGTAACTCCCATCATGCTTTCTGCTACATGCACATTTCCAGCAGCCCAACCTTCCTTCATTTTGACACAGCTTTCCTGTGAGGTGGTGTGGCAGTGGTGGCAAAATGGATGACAGTATTTGTTGGTTATTTATGGTCATGCCTTGCAGTATTGGTCTTTAGGTTTGTATATGTTAGGGCGTAGTTCCATATTACTGTGGGATGGCAGGTATTGTGTTTGTGTAACTTATATCTACATCACAGGATACTTGCCTTTCCGTTGCTATGGCTTGCTGGCGGTAATTTGTTTCACAGTTCCCTTGACAGTGCTATATGTGTTTTGCCACACATTGTTGAGTCAATTGGTTGTGTACTCACCAGGCTCTGGTATTCCTGTTAATCCATGTATGCTCTCCGGTGGTAGGATGGCCCGCACCTTCTCCTCCCAGTACCATATTGGCTGTGTCATTTTTTTTTTTTTTTTGTGACTTTTCCTGTGCTTTTGTTGTGCATGGTGGAGACGTTTGTTTGACCGCGTCGGATGCTGGATGTGGCTCGCGCGGGCTAACCCGAGTCTGTCACACTGATATTCTGCTGTTTTCGACGTTGTCGTACGCGTCGGTCGCAGAGGGGTCTGTTGTTTTCTAGTCACTATTTGCTGTGTGGCTCGGTTTTCATGATCATGCTCCGTGCGAGTCGGTCTCAATTCACACGTTTGGCATCGTACTGCACGGCTCATGCATTGCGGGTACGTTTCAGTCACTTCAATTCCTGGTGCGTGTCGGTCGGTAGGATTCCCGGTCATTTTCAGGCGAATCACTGATTTTCGTATGGGTCGGTCATTTGGCTCGTCTTCCGTGCGAGTGGGTTGTAATTCACACGTGTTGCATCGTACTGCACGGGTCGTATGGCACGGGTCCGTGTCGGTCGGTCTCCGTTCCCGGTCCGTGTCGGTCGGTACGTTTTACGTCCGGAGTTGGAATCGCCCCCTTAGTATTGTCAGATACCAAGATCAAATCCACAGGAGCCGACGATGGTCCCAATGCCCACCACCTCAACC
This sequence comes from Triturus cristatus, assembly GCF_964204655.1. Lineage (NCBI taxonomy): Eukaryota > Metazoa > Chordata > Amphibia > Caudata > Salamandridae > Triturus > Triturus cristatus. The sequence goes on along the minus strand of NC_140590.1, from coordinate 76,162,090 downwards.
GCCACCCAAAAAGACTTTCAGGGTCGCTGCTAAAGCAGGAGGGAAAGGGGAAGTGGAAAAGAGAGAGAGACAGCCTTTGTGATGTGAACTAGAGTCATCTCTAGTTTCAGGGCCAATGGATTTGATGTGTTCTAGAACTGCATCTGTAAAGGGAGACAAGAATCATGAACATACAATTCCATCCTGATTCTAACTCTTATGACCCAAACACTCTGATAATTACCCTCTGGGCCCTAGACTATTGCTCCTCTCTCGTATTAGTATGAGTTGTCATGAACTTGCTTCCATTCAGCATCTGTAACATATAAGGTCTTATTAAACTATCTTTAAACTCAACCTAACTATTGTATTTGTTTAATACTACACCTCATTTACCTTTCTGTCTGACAGCTCAATATTCATTTACTTTGTAGTCAATATTCGGCATTTAATGCTCACTTGTCATTTCGTTTATTCAATGGAAAATTCCAATTGTTATCACGCTTCTTCTTCCAGATTTCACGAACGTTTCTTGCAGTCAAATTGGTTAATGGGTAAATTGCGCTGTACTTAATGTTTTCTAAAATAAACTTTCTCAATTCGGCTTGCCGCTAGTCATGAACTCTTTGGAGCAGTTAATTTAGCCACTGAAAGTTGAGTCATGAAGGGAGAAGCTCAATGCGTTACCTCAATTTTTCATGTTTCGGTTCAGCATAAATCTTACTGTTGTCAAATCTCCCTCGTTGCGCATGCGTTTTGCCTGAGACACTCGAACTCTATCTCAAATCTTAACTAAGAAGCTACTTGCATCGCTGAAACTCATTTCCTCACAGAATACACCATGCGCAGTGGGGAAACGCTCCGTCTTCCACAGAATTTCAGTTGAAGTGAGCAGTTCCTTCTTGGAACATGCGCATTGGCACTCTCCCTGTCACGCGTTCAAAGACACTAGACCACAAACCTGAGTTTGAACGCGTTTGGCCGATGGCGGCCATTTTCCTGTGAGAGTCTTTTAATGTTCTTATACACTGACTTATAATGAGTTTTGTGACTAAGTGTATGTTTCTCAAATGTTGGTTCTTTTTCTTGGTCATACCTATTAATTGAGTTACTGCTACTGTAGTCTTGACAGTACCTCCCTCCAAAGGGGCTTCTCCCAATTTCGGTTTCAGTGGATGGTTTTTGTGGAAGTCTTTAACTAATGTGCATGGACATTTAAAGAAGGCTCCCAGGAACTTTCCTCAGGCCCGAAGCCCTTCCATTCCACCAAATAGTACAACTTTTTTCTGGAAATGTTTGAGTCTAATATTTTACTGACTTCGTATTCTTTACCTGACTCTACCTTAATTGGCCTAGGAGTTTCTTTAAGTCTTGCATTGGGAGGATTTTTCTTTAAGAGAGAAATGTGAAATGCTGGGAGAATTTTTAACTGCTTAGGAAGTTGTAACTTGACTACTACTGGATTGATTATTTGCAAAACCTTGAAAGGGCCTATGAATCTATCCTGAAACTTTCTGTTCCCTTTTAGTTTTAGATGTTTAGTGGACAACCATACCTGATCTCCCACCTCAAACTTGGTACCTGCTCTTCTCTTTTTATCTGCCTGTTTGTTATAGAATTCTTTGCTTTCTGCAGATTCGCTTGAGCTTTTTTATAAGAGTTCTGTAACTCAATTACTAAGTCTTAAACTGCTGGCACTAATTCATCTTTTTTTCCCATCACTAAACTGGGATGTCTTCCTGAGTTCAGCTAAAACGGCGAGTATCCAGTGGAGTCATGCACAGCATTGTTATATGCAAACTCTGCTGTCCAATGTAATTCTGACAAGTTTCCCTCCTGTTCCAACAAATAAAGTCTTAAATACTGGTTTACTCTCTCTGTCTGTCCGTTGGTTTCAGGGTGGCAGCTGGTGAAATATCGTGTGTCAATTCCTAAGCTGTGCATAAACCTCTTCCAAAATTTTGACACAAATTGAGGGCCGCTATCTGAAATCATTATCTGAGGGATTCCGTGAGCTCTAACTACATGTTGATTAAACATCTGGACTAATTGTGGTGCGGTTGGAACTGTCTTTAGAGGAATAAAGTGACTCATTTTGGAAAATGAGTCAACAAGGACCAATATAGCTGTGTACCCTTGACTAGGGGGTAGGTATACAATTAGATCTAACGACACAGTGTGCCAAGGATAAGGGGCGTTGGGCAGAGGTTGCAAAAACCCCTGTGGAGCCTGTCTGCTTGGTTTCACCTTTAAACATAATTCACCGGTTGAAACATACTGTCCCACACAAGCTGCCATGTCAGGCCACCAAAAATGTCTTTTCACCAAATTCAAGGTCTTTTTAATGCACTTGTGACCCGCTAATTGATCTTCCTGACAAACTTTCAGAGCCTTTTCTTGCAAGTCTTCAGTGGGAAGATACAAAGTTCCTTCAAAGTATGGAAGACCATCCTTAATGGTCTTCCTGGCATCCTCACCAACCCAGTTCTCTAGCTCCTTTACTGGACAATGTTCACGAATTTCCTTGGCGAAGTCTTCCAAATGGATAGCTCCAATGATTTTATCCAAAAGAACGATATGCTTCTTAGGAGGAATTCTCACATCGTCAGATGTATTCTGAATAGAGCATCGGCCTTCCTGTTTTTTACTTGTGGTTTGTGAGTAATCCCAAATTCTAATTCTGAAAAATACAAAGACAACCTTAGCTGTCGAGGACTGAGGGTTTTAGCAGACTTTAAAAACTATAGATTGCGATGGTCTGTAATCATGTTCACACAATGTTTGGTGCCCAACAAATAATGTCGCCAATCCCGAAAAGCCTCTTTCACTGCTAGTAGTTCTTTATCAGCTACGGAATAATTGACCTCTGGTCCCGATAGTTTCCGGGATCGATAGGCCACTGGATGAAGTTGACCGGTTTGTTTGTGTGGTAAAGTGTAGTGTTGCTTGAAGTAGCTGTGATGTAATGGAACTACAGCCAGTGCAAGATTCCATATGAGACCAGTACTGGGTTGTAATGCTGAAGGTGGCTGTATGTTAATCCCCTCTTGAATAAAACACATTAACTCAACTTTTTGGAGTGGATTACTACAAATTTGGCGACGAGCGGTCTTGTGCAGAGGACAAGGAGCCAACCTTCATCTCTGGAACGCCACTAATTTTAATTAGTGCTATTGAAGGATTTTTTTTCAATTATCTTCATTCAACAGTAAGTCAATGGAATAGTCTGTTGAATTTAACTATCTAAAAAGGAAAAGAGACTTTTGCTATGAGCAAAAAGCCATCTAAATAACTTGTAAATTGATGTTGGGACTAATTGACTATTTGAGTACAGTACTGTACAATACAGTAATGCGAGGTCGATGATGGTGTAAGGAATTTCCTTTTAATATTACCAAAACTATACAATAAGGAATTCGTAAAATTGCCAACATTTTGAAGACATTTGGCTTTATCGATGCTTACACATCTGATTTTCATCACCGTAATCTTGAATGTTATTGCATGTTTTCAAAATTAACCTAGAGGCGCTTAAGAAGAAAGGGTTTGATCCTCCATACGGAAACAAAATTGAGCTGCGTGTGTAATTTTAAAAATAAACACATAACTCTTGAGCGGCATGTTTACTTATGTCCGGGACTCGAGTTGAGCACCCGCCGTAGCCCGTGTATTCCGTCAGTGCTCGATTAACAAACACGTTAGAGTGCGTGTTTGTTTTAGATCGGCATTCAAGTTATGAGCGTGCTTCAAGAACACGGCACGAATTAACTTGAAAATAATCAAAATTAATGTACACGCATACGGCGGAAGTGAAGTGAAGTTTGAGCCAAGTAAACCTTCAAACGGACTGTTGGCAATTGACGAGCGCATGAGCTAAACAGCGCATTTTTGGGGAAAATGAATGTGTTCGCGTTTAATTAAAGGAACGCTTTGGGAGAAACACGTATCACATATCATTAATTCCATTAAAGTTCCTTACATTTCTTAGCTGGAAAATACACCGTTTCAGTCACTGTTTCCTGGCACACATCGAAATCTCTAGAGTATCTGGATCAAATAGAGTCAAAAGAGAGGAAGGACTGCCTCCTGAGCTGAAACAAAGGAAGAACTATACCTGAATGAAATAAAACACCAGACTGTTTCAAGAATTCATTGAAGAAATATGTATTAATTATTTTAATCAATTGTTTTAATTGATCATTTTAATTAATTGTATTAGTTATTTGTATTAGTTAATTATTTCAAATTCTTATTTTAGTCTGTTGTGTTAAATTATTATTTCGACTTCTTATTAATAAGGATGACTGACGAATCCATGTCAGCACCTCCTAAATTCTTACCTGTTCCAGGAGAGCCCACCATTCCTTGGAAGAGATGGAAAAAACATTTTTTTCACATATTTGTTAGCAATAGCTGGAGATAAATTATTGTCAGAGGACCCCACTTTGGAACAAGCTATCCAGATTGCCAGAAGTATGGAAGACACTGATCATTGGATTAAAGAGATTGATAAGGGAAAAAACACTACCGAAAATGCTGTGGTGGTGGATGAAAAGGAAGTGTCTGCAGAAGTAAAAGATGTTAAAAAAGAATTTAAGAAGACGGCAAACAAAAGTTATGGAAATGTGGCTGTCAAATCTGGAGAAAGAAGGCCCATAATTTGCTATAGATGTGGTTGTACAGGTCATGTGAGTTCGAGTTTTGCATGTGGTGCAAGGAATGCTACATGTAGGGCTTGCGGTAAAAGAGGTCATTTAGCTAAAGCATGCAGGTCAAAGGGAGGAGTGCAAATGATTAGTGTGAAGGAAGTAGAGAAGAAAGAAGATGTGAGTGAAGAAATATTCCTAACTATAGATGGTATTGAATTAGATAAAGAACATATAATAGAAGCAGCAAGAAAGAACGGTCTAGAAACTGTTTCATATGTTGATAGGAATTGTATGAACTTGAAGAGGGAAAGTACAGAGAAATTAGAGAAACCGCACTGTGAGATCAATGTAGGGAATGGGACTGTAAGACTTTTGGCTGACTCTGGAAGTCTCTTTACTCTCATTTCTAAGGAGACCTTTCAAGAGAAATTAAATGGGAAAATGAATGAACTATTATCTTCTGATATAAAGGTTGTTGGGTATGGTGGTTCGAAGATCAAAATTTTGGGGATGCAATGGACAAATATCATCTTCAAAAGAAATGGAGTTTATAGGAGGATCTATGTCACCGATGAGGGGTCAAATTTGTTAGGATGGAGACATCAAAAAGACTTAAACATCACACTTAATCCTAATGCAATAGAACCTGTAATGACCATTGAAGTTAATGTGGGAAATGTATGTTTCAATGATGATGTGAATAATGTATGGGGGAAAGGTTAATGGAGAAATATTCTCATGTGTTTTCTGAGGATTTAGGTATGTTGAAGGGATTTACACATCGCATCATTTTGAAGAATAATGCAAGACCGATTGTGCACGAAGTGAGAACAATACCTCACATGATGAAGGAGCCACTACAGAAAGAATTAGAAAGATTGTTGGAAGCTAAAGTAATTGAGCCGATAGAATCATCTGAATGGTTGTCTCCAATTGTTGTCTCCCCGAAGGATGGAAACAAGATTCGGTTATGCATTGATTTGAGAGACCTTAACAGAAACATATGGGTGGATAGACAACCTTTGCTGAACATTGGGGAAAGGCTAACTATGATGGGTGGAGGACGAGTCTTTAGTGTGTTGGATATGTTCTCAGCTTACCATCAAGTGAATTTGCATCCCGAATCACGTCCTTTAACTTAGTTTGTGACGCCCTTAGGGGCATTCCGATATTGCAGGATGCCATTTGGGCTAGCATCAGCTTTTGCTGTATTCCAGCGGATAATGCAGAATATATTTAAAGGTATGGAGAGAGTACTATGTTTTCAAGCTGACATAATGATTGTTGGAAGGTCATTTGAAGAACATGATGAGCTTATGGGTGAAGTTTTACGAAGAATTTCCAAGTGTGCTTTGATGATAAAGAAAGATAAGTGTCAAATAAGGTTGGGAACGGTCAATTATCTAGGTCATCAGATATCAGCCGAAGGGATAAGACCGAAAAATAGCATTATAAAAGCTGTTAAGGAAGCTCCTTGTCCCATTAATAAAGAACAGTTAAAATCTATCCTGGGGCTTGCTGAATATTGTTCAAAGTTTATTCCAAAATTCTCAGACCTGGTGGAACCTATGAGACTTTTGTTGAAAAAAGGAGTTATAGTTGAGTGGAACTCAGAATGCGAGAAGGCGTTCAATAATGTGAAAGTTTATCTTTCTAGTGCACCATCGTTAGGACATTTTGATCCTAAAAAGAAGTCGTTTTTGGTTAGTGATGCGAGCAATGTTAGAATTGGTGCTGTTTTGTTGCAAGTATCAGAAGGGAATGAAAGGATCATTGGATTTGCTTCCCGTAGACTGCAGGGTGCAGAAAAAGGTTATTCAACTATAGAAAAAGAAGCGCTTGCGTGTTGTTGGGGGATGGCACACTTTAGATATTATTTGTGGGGGATACCTTTTGTGGTAAAGACTGACCATAAGCCTTTGATTCACATCTTTAAGGGTGGTTGTGGATTGAATGGTAGTGTGACTCCTAGAATATCAAGATGGTTACTATCTGTTTTAGACTATAACTTTGTTGTAGAATATGTGCGTGGAAACAAACATATTATTGCTGATTGCCTTTCCAGGTTGCCAGTAGAGGACGATTCTTACATGGAAATGGTAGATGACTTAGTTGTAGAAGTGAATAATGAATTTGCCATTTCTCAAGATGAATGGAAGGAGGCAATAGAAATGGATGACGAATACAAAAAGTTGAAAGAATTCATTTTGAATTGTGGGAGTAATTCTGATGGAATGGAATTGCATAAGCAATATTTATCAATAAAAGAAGAACTAAGTTTGCAAGGTGATAAAGTTTTGAGGAGGAGTAGGATTGTTCCACCGGTTTTGTTAAAGTCAAGGTTATTAAGAATTGTGCACGAGGGACATCTTGGTAGGAATTTGACTAAGCGTAGATTGAGAGTGTCTTTTTGGTGACCAGAAATGGACAAGGATGTTGAGGACTTGGTGAGAGAATGCCATGCGTGTAGGAATAGCGATAAGGTGAGTATTATGAGAAAACCTCCTTTGAGAAATATAGAGCTGCCGGGAAAGCCATGGGAGAAATTAGCGTTGGATATATTAGCCCCGATTGAAAAACTTGGATGTGGTAATCGATATTTGGTAGTGTTAGTAGATTACCATAGCAAATGGTTTACGTATAAGTCTATGGGTGAAGTCACCACTGTAAATGTAAAAAAAATTCTTAAGGGAGTCTTTTTGGAAGAAGGTGTGCCTAGAACAATGGGGACGGACAATGGCGTTCAACTGGTTTCATCAGAAATGGGTAGCTTTTTATTTGGCCTTGGGGTATCTCATAGCAAAGTTGCCTTGTTCCATCCACAGGCTAATGGGCTTGTGCAGAGAGTGAACAGCATTGTAATGGAATGCATCTAGCTCTCCTTAGCGAATGGTTTGTCATGGAGGGATGAGTTAAGGAGGATGATGTGGGGACATAGAATTACGCCTCACTCAGTGACAGTCATATCTCCTTTTATAGCCGTGAGGGGAAGAGAACCAGGTAGTAAGGAGTCTCCGATGTGGTTACAAGATAAAAAACAGGTTTGGGTTCATAGAGAAAGAATGTTGTCTAGATATAGGGAGAGTCAGTGGCGTGGCAAGATAGTGTTTGATCGTAGGAAAGCTGTTAAGGAGTTATTGTTTCAGGAAGGCGATTTGGTTGTGATAAGGAAGTTTGGGTTCGTAAAGAAGGGAGAAAGCAAATTTTCTCAACCCCACAAGGTGAAATCTGTAAAAGGCTCCGTGGTTTCATTGGATGATGGTAAGTGGTGGAGTGTTGGAGACTTATGTAAAGTGTCTCATTTATAAGTTGTCACTGCATTGTAAAGTTGTGAAGTTCATTAAACTTACGTTGTTCTTCATATATATTAATATGTATATGAAGATTTTGTTGTATATGTGTATCTTAATGATTTTATTCTGTTTTTCAAGGTAAATGTACATGAAATCTTTTCAAATGTTTTTATTATTTCATAAGGGGGGAGATATGTGGTAAAGTGTTGTGTTGCTTGAAGTAGCTGTGATGTAATGGAACTTCAGCCAGTGCAAGATTCCATATGAGACCAGTACTGGGTTGTAATGCTGAAGGTGGCTGTATGTTAATCTGCTCTTGAATAAAACACATTAACTCAACTTTTTGGAGTGGATTACTACGGTTTGTTTCTCTGAGATAGAATTCCTCCAGTAGCAAAATCTGAGGCATCTGTTTCCACAAAAAAAGCCTGCTCAGGATCTGGGTGCATCAAAATTGGAGCAGTAACAAAGGCTCTCTTTAGACACTGAAACAACTCTGCTTCTTCAGACCACTCAAATGTCTTCCCTTTCTTTAACAGCTGAGTGATAGGGGCAACCTTAGCAGAAAAATCAGGGATGAATCTTCGATAAAAATTGGCAAAGCCAATAAAACTTTGTATTTCTTTCACATTTTTGGGGGAGGACCAGTCGTGGATAACTTGCACCTTTAATGGATCCATTGAGACATTTTCAGCTGATAAAATGAACCCAAGGAATTCTACTTTGTCTGCATGAAATGAACAATTCTCTAATTTCACAAAAGATGGTTCTCCAGTAATCTTTGTAGAATGGCTCTCACATGTTTTACATGGTCTTCCATGCTGTTTGAAAAAATCAAAATGTAGTCTATATAGACAACTGCTACCCGATCCAGGAACTCCTGAAGAACGTCATTAACCAGATGCTGGAAGGCTGCTGGTGCGGTGCTCAACCCATATGACATCACCTGGTATTCTAAAAGGCCATATTTAGTCCGAAAGGCAGTTTTCCACTCATCGCCTTCGGCGACTCTTACCAGGTGATAGGCCTCTCTTAAGTCGAGCTTAGTAAACACCTTGGCACCTTTGACTTGATCCAAAAGCTGTGATATTAGTGGTAGAGGATACCTATTCTTAATAGTTTCCAAATGTAATGATCTGTAATCAATACAGGTGCGAAGACTGCCATCTTTCTTAGGTCTAAAGAATAGAGGCGACAACACCAGAGATTGGGATGGTCTGATAAACCCAATTTTCAGATATTCATCTATATATTCTTTCAGATAAGCATTTTCAGCTTCTGGTAGGACGTAAATGCGACTACATGGTAACGTGACCCCTGGTTCCAACTCAATTTTACAGTCGTATTCTCGATCTGGGAGAAGCTATTCAGCATTGCTTTTGTCAAAAACACTGGCCAGATCTTGATCTTCCTTTGGGATTTCTTTTTACTCCATGACACATATTCGATTGGTAAGTTGAGCCAATACTGTGGCAGGTGACTCTTCCATCTTTTGATTGGAATTCGAAAAGCAATTCTTCTTGCAATGTTCAGAGGTCATCTCTACTGTTCTTCTCTTGCAGTCTATTTTTGGGTTGTGTTCGGATAACCAAGGTAACCCCAGAATTAGCTGAAATTGTGGGGCATCGAGTAAATTAAATCTTAAAAACTCATGATGGCCCTGCAATCCAACCAGCTCCAGGGTTTCCGTCACTTCTGTTATTGGACCGGAGGTGAGATTGGTGCCGTCCACAGCTCTGGCCACTTCACAATGTTTCTTCTTGATCACTTGAATTCCCATTTCTTTTACGTATTTCAAATCACAAAAATTGCCTGTGGCACCAGAGTCAATCATAACAGATACACCTTTAAATTCCTAGGACCCAAACCTGGCAGTAAACAATACTATTAAATACGGGGCAGAAGATTGCAAGATGTTGACTAATTGTTGTGGATCCGGAGTTGCCTCACCAATTTCTCCCACCAGGGAAACTCCCTCTACTGGTGGGATTTGTCTTTTAAACCAAAGTTGGTCTTGGGTTTTTTGGGGCAATCTTTCACGAAGTGGCCAGAAGAACCACAATACATACACAGATTTTTTGATAATCTTTTCTCACGTTCTTTGAAAGAGGACCTCTGATAGAACCAATCTGCATTGGTTCCTCCCCGGTAGTATTATCCGACCTATTACAGTCTGACTTAGCTCGATCTAACTGGGGCACAAAGGTTCGAAATTCTTCCTTCTTTTCAGATCTTCTTTCAAATAGACGATGATCTATTTGAAGAACCAAATCTATAAGTTCAGAAATTTCCTGCGGTCTCTTAGGTATTTGGGCAAGGGCATCCTTTAACTCCTTTAACGAGCGTTTGCACTCAGGCCATTCCGTTTCTATGATTAGTTTGGTAAACTGAGCAATGTAGGCTACAAGGTCTCGGTTTCCTTGTTTGAGGTCCAACAGTTCATTTTCTGTGGCTTGATTCACAGTCCTTTTATCAAAAATCCTCAAAAACTCTTTTTTTTAAAAGCTCAAAGTCGTACAAGGAAGGGTCATTGCGAGATATTAAGGGCATGGACCACACCACAGCATTGCCACTCATATAGGACAATACGAATGCAACCTTTGCCTGATCTTTCTTAAACACTACTTATCTGCATAGAAATATCTGAGCCTTATGTGGATCCCCACTAAATCTCTCAGGATTGGCCAGAGGAACCACTGGGGCCACTGAATGTATTACCTGGGTAGCTACCTCAGCTGCTGAACTACGGTTTGTTTCTGATCTAGGCAAGGGAGAAGTTCCAGCCAAGAATTCCTCCATATAATTGTCTAATTTGATGATTCTCTTGTTGAGACCTCTTAACCTCCTCACTTAAACATCTATTCTCCTCTGCTGACTGTGTCAACTGATTTTGTAACCCATCTAAGACTCCCGCTAGGGCCTTAAGGTCTAGACCTTCTGCCATCTCAGCTCAGGTGGAAAATGGCCGGCACTTCAATCTGTCAGATACCAAGACCAAATCCTCAGGAGCCGACGATGGTCCCAATGCCTCAGCAGCGACCCTCAAAG